>NW_027276598.1:0-37447 GCF_030028105.1 Mobula birostris | reverse complement strand
TTTCAGTGCAGGAACTTGAGGGCATGAGATTCAGTGCACGAGTTTCAGAGCATGAGATTCAGGGCATGAGATTCAGGGCATGAGTTTCAGTGCAGGAATTTCAGGGCATGAGATTCAGGGCATGAGTTTTAGGAAAGGAGATTCAGGGAATGAGTTTCAGGGCATGCGTTTCAAGGCAGGAGTTTCAGGGTATGTAATTCAGGGCATGAGTTTCAGGGCATGAGATTCAGGACAGGAGTTTGAAGGCATGAAATTCAGGGCTTGAGTTTCACTGCATGAGTTTGAGGGCAGGAGTTTCAGGGCATGAGATTCAGGGCATGAGTTTCAGGGCATGTTATTCAGGGCAGGAATTTCAGGGCATGTAATTCAGGGCATGAGTTTCTGGGCAGATGATTCAGGGCAGGAGTTTTAGGGCATGTGATTCAGGGCATGAGTTTCAGTGCATGAGTTTCAGGGCAGGAGATTCAGGGCTTGAGTTTCAGGGCATGATTTTCAGGGCAGGAGATTTAGGGCAGGTGTTTCAGTGCAGGAGTTTCTGGGCATGAGATTCAGGGCATGAGATTCAGAGCATGAGTTTCAGAGCATGAGATTCAGGGCATGACATTCAGGGCATGATTTTCAGTGCAGGAGATTCAGGGCAGGTGTTTCAGTGCAGGAGTTTCAGGGCATGAGATTCAGGGCATGAGATTCAGGGCATGAGTTTCAGGGCATGAGATTCAGGGCAGGTATTTCAGGGCATGTAATTCAGGGCATGATTTTCTGGGCAGATGATTCAGGGCAGGAATTTTAGGGCATGTGATTCAGGGCATGAGTTTCAGTGCATGAGTTTCAGGGCAGTAGTTTCAGGGTATGTGATTTAGGGCATGAGTTTCAGGGCATGAGATTCAGGGCTTGAGTTTCAGGGCATGAGGTTCAGGGCATGAGTTTCAGGGCAGGAGTTTTAGGGCATGTGATTCAGGGCATGAGTTTGAGTGCATGAGTTTCAGGGCAGGAGTTTCAGGGTATGTGATTTAGGGCATGAGATTCTGGGCATGAGATTCAGGGCTTGAGTTTCAGGGCATGAGGTTCAGGGCATGCGTTTCAGGTCATGAGATTCAGGGCATGAGTTTCAGTGCAGGAACTTGAGGGCATGAGATTCAGGGCATGAGTTTCAGAGCATGAGATTCAGGGCTTGAGATTCAGGGCATGATTTTCAGGGCAGGAGATTCAGGGCAGGTGTTTCAGTGCAGGAGTTTCAGGGCATGAGATTCAGGGCATGAGATTCAGGGCATGAGTTTCAGGACAGGAGATTCAGGGCATGAGATTCAGTGCACGAGTTTCAGGGCAGGAGTTTCAGGGTATGTGATTTAGGGCATGAGTTTCAGGGCATGAGATTCAGGGCTTGAATTTCAGGGCATGAGGTTCAGGGCATGAGTTTCAGGGCATGAGATTCAGGGCATGAGTTTCAGTGCAGGAGTTTCAGGGCACGAGATTCAGTGCATGAGATTCAGGGCATGAGTTTCAGGGCATGAGTTTCAGGGCAGGAGTTTCAGGGCATTTGATTCAAGGCGTGAGTTTCAGGATATGAGATTCATGGCATGAGTTTCAGTGCAGGTGTTTCAGGGCATGAGATTCAGGGCATGAGTTTCAGTGCATGAGTTTGTGGGCAGGAGTTTCAAGGCATGAGATTCAGGGCATGAGTTTCAGTGCATGAGTTTGAGGGCAGGAGTTTCAGGCCATGAGATTAAGGGCATGAGTTTCAGAGCATGAGATTCAGGGCAGGTGTTTCAGGGCATGTAATTCAGGGCATGAGTTTCTGGGCAGATGATTCAGGGCATGAGTTTTAGGGCATGTGATTCAGGGCATGAGTTTCAGTGCATGAGTTTCAGGGCAGGAGTTTCAGGGTATGTGATGTAGGGCATGAGTTTCAGGGCATGAGATTCAGGGCTTGAGATTCAGGGCATGAGTTTCAGAGCATGAGATTCAGGGCATGAGATTCAGGGCATGATTTTCAGGGCAGGAGATTCAGGGCAGGTGTTTCAGTGCAGGAGTTTCAGGGCATGAGATTCAGGGCATGAGATTCAGGGCATGAGTTTCAGGACAGCAGATTCAGGGCATGAGTTTCAGGGCATGAGTTTCAGGGCATGAGATTCAGGGCATGAGATTCAGGGCTTCATTTTCAGGGCAGGAGATTCAGGGCAGGTGTTTCAGTGCAGGAGTTTCAGGGCACGAGATTCAGGGCATGAGATTCAGGGCATGAGTTTCAGGGCATGAGTTTCAGGGCATGAGTTTCAGGGCAGGAGTTTCAGGGCATGTGATTCAAGGCGTGAGTTTCAGGATATGAGATTCATGGCATGAGTTTCAGTGCAGGTGTTTCAGGGCATGAGATTCAAGGCATGAGTTTCAGTGCATGAGTTTGAGGGTAGGAGTTTCAAGGCATGAGATTCAGGGCATGAGTTTCAGTGCATGAGTTTGAGGGCAGGAGTTTCTGGGCATGAGTTTCAGGGCATGAGATTCAGGGCAGGTATTTCAGGGCATGTAATTCAGGGCATGAGTTTCTGGGCAGATGATTCAGGGCAGGAGTTTCAGGGTATGTGATTTAGGGGATGAGTTTCAGGGCATGAGATTCAGGGCTTGAGTTTCAGGGCATGAGGTTCAGGGCATGAGTTTCAGGGCATGAGATTCAGGGCTTGAGTTTCAGTGCAGGAACTTGAGGGCATGAGATTCAGTGCACGAGTTTCAGATAATGAGATTCAGGGCATGAGATTCAGGTCATGATTTCCAAGGCAGGAGATTCAGGGCAGGTGTTTCAGTGCAGGAGTTTCAGGACATGAGATTCAGGGCATGAGTTTCAGTGCAGTAACTTGAGGTCATGAGATTCAGTGCACGAGTTTCAGAGCGTGAGATTCAGGGCATGAGATTCAGGGCATGAGTTTCAGGGCAGGAGATTCAGGGCAGGTGTTTCAGTGCAGGAGTTTCAGGGCATGAGATTCAGGACATGAGATTCAGGGCATGAGTTTTAGGACAGGAGATTCAGGGCATGAGTTTCAGGACATGAGTTTCAGGGCATGAGTTTCAGGGCAGGAGTTTCAGGGCATGTAATTCAGGGCGTGAGTTTCAGGATATGAGATTGAGGGCATGAGTTTCAGTGCAGGAGTTTCAGGGCATGAGATTCAGGGCATGAGTTTCAGGGCATGAGATTCAGGGCAGGTATTTCAGGGCATGTAATTCAGGGCATGAGTTTCTGGGCAGATGATTCAGGGCATGAATTTTAGGGCATGTGATTCAGGGCATGAGTTTCAGTGCATGAGTTTCAGGGCAGGAGTTTCAGGGTATGTGATTTAGGGCATGAGTTTCAGTGCAGGAACTTGAGGGCATGAGATTCAGTGCACGAGTTTCAGATAATGAGATTCAGGGCATGAGATTCAGGTCATGATTTCCAAGGCAGGAGATTCAGCACAGGTGTTTCAGTGCAGGAGTTTCAGGACATGAGATTCAGGGCATGAGTTTCAGTGCAGTAACTTGAGGTCATGAGATTCAGTGCACGAGTTTCAGAGCGTGAGATTCAGGGCATGAGATTCAGGGCATGAGTTTCAGGGCAGGAGATTCAGGGCAGGTGTTTCAGTGCAGGAGTTTCAGGGCATGAGATTCAGGACATGAGATTCAGGGCATGAGTTTTAGGACAGGAGATTCAGGGCATGAGTTTCAGGACATGAGTTTCAGGGCATGAGTTTCAGGGCAGGAGTTTCAGGGCATGTAATTCAGGGCGTGAGTTTCAGGATATGAGATTCATGGCATGAGTTTCAGTGCAGGAGTTTCAGGGCATGAGATTCAGGGCATGAGTTTCAGGGCATGAGATTCAGGGCAGGTATTTCAGGGCATGTAATTCAGGGCATGAGTTTCTGGGCAGATGATTCAGGGCATGAATTTTAGGGCATGTGATTCAGGGCATGAGTTTCATGCATGAGTTTCAGGGCAGGAGTTTCAGGGTATGTGATTTAGGGCATGAGTTTCAGGGCATGAGATTCAGGGCTTGAGTTTCAGGGAATGAGGTTCAGGGCATGAGTTTCAGGGCATGAGATTCAGGGCATGAGTTTCAGTGCAGGAACTTGAGGGCATGAGATTCATTGCACGAGTTTCAGAGCATGAGATTCAGGGCATGAGATTCAGGGCATGATTTTTAAGGCAGGAGATTCAGGGCTGGTGTTTCAGTGCAGGAGTTTCAGGGCATGAGATTCAGGGCATGAGTTTCAGGGCATGAGATTCAGGGCAGGTATTTCAGGGCATGTAATTCAGGGCATGAGTTTCTGGGCAGATGATTCAGGGCAGGAATTTTAGGGCATGTGATTCAGGGCATGTAATTCAGGGCATGAGTTTCTGGGCAGATGATTCAGGGCAGGAATTTTAGGGCATGTGATTCAGGGCATGAGTTTCAGTGCATGCGTTTCAGGGCAGTAGTTTCAGGGTATGTGATTTAGGGTATGAGTTTCAGGGCATGAGATTCAGGGCTTGAGTTTCAGGGCATGAGATTCAGGGCAGGAGTTTTAGGGCATGTGATTCAGGGCACGAGTTTGAGTGCATGAGTTTCAGGGCAGGAGTTTCAGGGTATGTGATTTTAGGGCATGAGTTTCAGAGCATGAGATTCAGGGCATGAGATTCAGGGTATGATTTTCAGGGCAGGAGATTCAGGGCAGGTGTTTCAGTGCAGGAGTTTCAGGGCATGAGATTCAGAGCATGAGATTCAGGGCATGAGTTTTAGGACAGGAGATTCAGGGCATGAGTTTCAGGGCATGAGTTTCAGGGCAGGAGTTTCAGGGCATGTAATTCAGGGCGTGAGTTTCAGGATATGAGATTCATGGCATGAGTTTGAGTGCAGGAGTTTCAGGGCATGAGATTAAGGGCATGAGTTTCAGGGCATGAGATTCAGGGCAGGTATTTCAGGGCATGTAATTCAGGGCATGAGTTTCTGGGCAGATAATTCAGGGCAGGAGTTTTAGGGCATGAGATTCAGGGCATGAGATTCAGGGCATGAGTTTCAGGGCATGAGATTCAGGGCAGGTATTTCAGGGCATGTAATTCAGGGCATGGTTTTCTGGGCAGATGATTCAGGGCAGGAATTTTAGGGCATGTGATTCAGGGCATGAGTTTCAGTGCATGAGTTTCAGGGCAGTAGTTTCAGGATATGTGATTTAGGGCATGAGATTCAGGGCATGAGATTCAGGGCTTGAGTTTCAGGGCATGAGGTTCAGGGCATGAGTTTCAGGGCATGAGTTTCAGGGCAGGAGTTTTAGGGCATGTGATTCAGGGCATGAGTTTGAGTGCATGAGTTTCAGGGCAGGAGTTTCAGGGTATGTGATTTAGTGCATGAGATTCCGGGCATGAGATTCAGGGCTTGAGTTTCAGGGCATGAGGTTCAGGGCATGAGTTTCAGGTCATGAGATTCAGGGCATGAGTTTCAGTGCAGGAACTTGAGGGCATGAGATTCAGGGCATGAGTTTCAGAGCATGAGATTCAGGGCTTGAGATTCAGGGCATGATTTTCAGGGCAGGAGATTCAGGGCAGGTGTTTCAGTGCAGGAGTTTCAGGGCATGAGATTCAGGGCATGAGATTCAGGGCATGAGTTTCAGGACAGGAAATTCAGGGCATGAGTTTCAGGGCATGAGTTTCAGGGCAGGAGTTTCAGGGCATGTGATTCAGGGCGTGAGTTTCAGGATATGAGATTCATGGCATGAGTTTCAGTGCAGGAGTGTCAGGGCATGAGATTCAGGGCTTGAGTTTCAGGGCATGAGGTTCAGGGCATGAGTTTCAGGTCATGAGATTCAGGGCATGAGTTTCAGTGCAGGAACTTGAGGGCATGAGATTCAGGGCATGAGTTTCAGAGCATGAAATTCAGGGCATGAGATTCAGGGCATGATTTTCAGGGCAGGAGATTCAGGGCAGGTGTTTCAGTGCAGGAGTTTCAGGGCATGAGATTCAGGGCATGAGATTCAGGGCATGAGTTTCAGGACAGATAATTCAGGGCATGAGTTTCAGGGCAGGAGTTTCAGGGCATGTGATTCAGGGCGTGAGTTTCAGGATATGAGATTCATGGCATGAGTTTCAGTGCAGGAGTTTCAGGGCATGAGATTCAGGGCATCAGTTTCAGAGCATGAGATTCATGGCATGAGATTCAGGGCATGATTTTCAGGGCAGGTATTTCAGTGCAGGAGTTTCAGGGCATGATATTCAGGGCATGAGATTCAGGGCATGAGTTTCAGGACAGGAGATTCAGGGCATGAGTTTCAGGGCATGAGTTTCAGGGCATGAGATTCAGGGCATGAGATTCAGGGCTTCATTTTCAGGGCAGGAGATTCAGGGCAGGTGTTTCAGTGCAGGAGTTTCAGGGCACGAGATTCAGGGCATGAGATTCAGGGCATGAGTTTCAGGGCATGAGTTTCAGGGCATGAGTTTCAGGGCATGAGTTTCAGGGCAGGAGTTTAAGGGCATGTGATTCAAGGCGTGAGTTTCAGGATATGAGATTCATGGCATGAGTTTCAGTGCAGGTGTTTCAGGGCATGAGATTCAGGGCATGAGTTTCAGTGCATGAGTTTGAGGGCAGGAGTTTCAAGGCATGAGATTCAGGGCATGAGTTTCAGAGCATGAGATTCAGGGCATGAGATTCAGGGCATGATTTTCAGGGCATGAGATTCAGGGCATGAGATTCAGGGCATGAGTTTCAGGACAGGAGATTCAGGGCATGAGTTTCAGGGCATGAGTTTCAGGGCATGAGATTCAGGGCATGAGATTCAGGGCTTCATTTTCAGGGCAGGAGATTCAGGGCAGGTGTTTCAGTGCAGGAGTTTCAGGGCACGAGATTCAGGGCATGAGATTCAGGGCATGAGTTTCAGGGCATGAGTTTCAGGGCATGAGTTTCAGGGCAGGAGTTTCAGGGCATGAGATTCAAGGCGTGAGTTTCAGGATATGAGATTCATGGCATGAGTTTCAGTGCAGGTGTTTCAGGGCAAGAGATTCAGGGCATGAGTTTCAGTGCAGGAGTTTCAGGGCATGAGATTCAGGGCATGAGTTTCAGGGCATGAGATTCAGGGCAGGTATTTCAGGGCATGTAATTCAGGGCATGAGTTTCTGGGCAGATGATTCAGGGCATGAGTTTTAGGGCATGTGATTCAGGGCATGAGTTTCAGTGCATGAGTTTCAGGGCAGGAGTTTCAGGGCATGAGATTCAGGGCAGGTATTTCAGGGCATGTAATTCAGGGCATGAGTTTCTGGGCAGATGATTCAGGGCATGAGTTTCAGGGCATGAGATTCAGGGCATGAGTTTCAGTGCAGTTAATTGAGGGCATGAGATTCAGTGCACGAGTTTTAGAGCATGAGATTCAGGGCTTCATTTTCAGGGCAGGAGATTCAGGGCAGGTGTTTCAGTGCAGGAGTTTCAGGGCACGAGATTTAGGGCATGAGATTCAGGGCATGAGTTTCAGGGCATGAGATTCAGTGCAGGTGTTTCAGGGCATGAGATTCAGGGCATGAGTTTCAGAGCATGAAATTCAGGGCACGAGATTCAGGGCATGATTTTCAGGGCAGGAGATTCAGGGCAGGTGTTTCAGTGCAGGAGTTTCAGGGCATGAGATTCAGGGCATGAGATTCAGGGCATGAGTTTCAGGACAGGAAATTCAGGGCATGAGTTTCAGGGCATGAGTTTCAGGGCAGGAGTTTCAGGGCATGTGATTCAGGGCGTGAGTTTCAGGATATGAGATTCATGGCATGAGTTTCAGTGCAGGAGTTTCAGGGCATGAGATTCAGGGCATCAGTTTCAGAGCATGAGATTCAGGGCATGAGATTCAGGGCATGATTTTCAGGGCAGGTATTTCAGTGCAGGAGTTTCAGGGCATGATATTCAGGGCATGAGATTCAGGGCATGAGTTTCAGGACAGGAGATTCAGGGCATGAGTTTCAGGGCATGAGTTTCAGGGCATGAGATTCAGTGCAGGTGTTTCAGGGCATGAGATTCAGGGCATGAGTTTCAGAGCATGAAATTCAGGGCATGAGATTCAGGGCATGATTTTCAGGGCAGGAGATTCAGGGCAGGTGTTTCAGTGCAGGAGTTTCAGGGCATGAGATTCAGGGCATGAGATTCAGGGCATGAGTTTCAGGACAGGAAATTCAGGGCATGAGTTTCAGGGCATGAGTTTCAGGGCAGGAGTTTCAGGGCATGTGATTCAGGGCGTGAGTTTCAGGATATGAGATTCATGGCATGAGTTTCAGTGCAGGAGTTTCAGGGCATGAGATTCAGGGCATCAGTTTCAGAGCATGAGATTCAGGGCATGAGATTCAGGGCATGATTTTCAGGGCAGGTATTTCAGTGCAGGAGTTTCAGGGCATGATATTCAGGGCATGAGATTCAGGGCATGAGTTTCAGGACAGGAGATTCAGGGCATGAGTTTCAGGGCATGAGTTTCAGGGCATGAGATTCAGGGCATGAGATTCAGGGCTTCATTTTCAGGGCAGGAGATTCAGGGCAGGTGTTTCAGTGCAGGAGTTTCAGGGCACGAGATTCAGGGCATGAGATTCAGGGCATGAGTTTCAGGGCATGAGTTTCAGGGCATGAGTTTCAGGGCAGGAGTTTAAGGGCATGTGATTCAAGGCGTGAGTTTCAGGATATGAGATTCATGGCATGAGTTTCAGTGCAGGTGTTTCAGGGCATGAGATTCAGGGCATGAGTTTCAGTGCATGAGTTTGAGGGCAGGAGTTTCAAGGCATGAGATTCAGGGCATGAGTTTCAGAGCATGAGATTCAGGGCATGAGATTCAGGGCATGATTTTCAGGGCATGAGATTCAGGGCATGAGATTCAGGGCATGAGTTTCAGGACAGGAGATTCAGGGCATGAGTTTCAGGGCATGAGTTTCAGGGCATGAGATTCAGGGCATGAGATTCAGGGCTTCATTTTCAGGGCAGGAGATTCAGGGCATGAGTTTCAGGGCATGAGTTTCAGGGCATGAGATTCAGGGCATGAGATTCAGGGCTTCATTTTCAGGGCAGGAGATTCAGGGCAGGTGTTTCAGTGCAGGAGTTTCAGGGCACGAGATTCAGGGCATGAGATTCAGGGCATGAGTTTCAGGGCATGAGTTTCAGGGCATGAGTTTCAGGGCAGGAGTTTCAGGGCATGAGATTCAAGGCGTGAGTTTCAGGATATGAGATTCATGGCATGAGTTTCAGTGCAGGTGTTTCAGGGCAAGAGATTCAGGGCATGAGTTTCAGTGCAGGAGTTTCAGGGCATGAGATTCAGGGCATGAGTTTCAGGGCATGAGATTCAGGGCAGGTATTTCAGGGCATGTAATTCAGGGCATGAGTTTCTGGGCAGATGATTCAGGGCATGAGTTTTAGGGCATGTGATTCAGGGCATGAGTTTCAGTGCATGAGTTTCAGGGCAGGAGTTTCAGGGCATGAGATTCAGGGCAGGTATTTCAGGGCATGTAATTCAGGGCATGAGTTTCTGGGCAGATGATTCAGGGCATGAGTTTCAGGGCATGAGATTCAGGGCATGAGTTTCAGTGCAGTTAATTGAGGGCATGAGATTCAGTGCACGAGTTTTAGAGCATGAGATTCAGGGCTTCATTTTCAGGGCAGGAGATTCAGGGCAGGTGTTTCAGTGCAGGAGTTTCAGGGCACGAGATTCAGGGCATGAGATTCAGGGCATGAGCTTCAGGGCATGAGATTCAGTGCAGGTGTTTCAGGGCATGAGATTCAGGGCATGAGTTTCAGTGCATGAATTTGAGGGCAGGAGTTTCAAGGCATGAGATTCAGGGCATGAGTTTGAGGGCAGGAGTTTCAGGGCATGAGATTCAGGGCATGAGATTCAGGGCATGAGATTCAGGGCAGGTATTTCAGGGCATGTAATTCAGGGCATGAGTTTCTGGGCAGATGATTCAGGGCATTAGTTTTAGGGCATGTGGGTCAGGGCATGAGATTCAGTGCATGAGTTTCAGGGCAGGAGTTTCAGGGTATGTGATTTAGGGCATGAGTTTCAGGGCATGAGATTCAGGGCTTAGGTTTCAGGGCATGAGGTTCAGGGCTTGAGTTTCAGGGCATGAGATTCAGGGCATGAGTTTCAGTGCAGGAACTTGAGGGCATGAGATTCAGTGCACGAGTTTCAGAGCATGAAATTCAGGGCATGAGATTCTGGGCATGAGTTTCAGGGCAGGAGATTCAGGGCAGGTGTTTCAGTGCAGGAATTTCAGGGCATGAGATTCAGGGCATGAGTTTTAGGACAGGAGATTCAGGGAATGATTTTCAGGGCATGCGTTTCAAGGCAGGAGTTTCAGGGTATGTAATTCAGGGCGTGAGTTTCAGGATATGAGATTCATGGCATGAGTTTCAGTGCAGGAGTTTCAGGGCATGAGATTCAGGGCATGAGTTTCAGGGCATGAGATCCAGGACAGGAGTTTCAAGGCATGAAATTCAGGGCTTGAGTTTCACTGCATGAGCTTGAGGGCAGGAGTTTCAGGGCATGAGATTCAGGGCATGAGTTTCAGGGCATGAGATTCAGGGCAGGAATTTCAGGGCATGTAATTCAGGGCATGAGTTTCTGGGCAGATGATTCAAGGCAGGAGTTTTAGGGCATGTGATTCAGGGCATGAGTTTCAGTGCATGAGTTTCAGGGCAGGAGATTCAGGGTATGAGATTTAGGGCATGAGTTTTAGAGCATGAGATTCAGGGCATGAGATTCAGGGTATGATTTTCAGGGCAGGAGATTCAGGGCAGGTGTTTCAGTGCAGGAGTTTCAGGGCATGAGATTCAGAGCATGAGATTCAGGGCATGAGTTTTAGGACAGGAGATTCAGGGCATGAGTTTCAGGGCATGAGTTTCAGGGCATGAGTTTCAGGGCAGGAGTTTCAGGGCATGTAATTCAGGGCGTGAGTTTCAGGATATGAGATTCATGGCATGAGTTTGAGTGCAGGAGTTTCAGGGCATGAGATTCAGGGCATGAGTTTCAGGGCATGAGATTCAGGGCAGGTATTTCAGGGCATGTAATTCAGGGCATGAGTTTCTGGGCAGATGATTCAGGGCAGGAGTTTTAGGGCATGACATTCAGGGCATGAGATTCAGGGCATGAGTTTCAGGGCATGAGATTCAGGGCAGGTATTTCAGGGCATGTAATTCAGGGCATGGTTTTCTGGGCAGATGATTCAGGGCAGGAATTTTAGGGCATGTGATTCAGGGCATGAGTTTCAGTGCATGAGTTTCAGGGCAGTAGTTTCAGGGTATGTGATTTAGGGCATGAGTTTCAGGGCATGAGATTCAGGGCTTGAGTTTCAGGGCATGACGTTCAGGGCATGAGTTTCAGGGCATGAGTTTCAGGGCAGGAGTTTTAGGGCATGTGATTCAGGGCATGAGTTTGAGTGCATGAGTTTCAGGGCAGGAGTTTCAGGGTATGTGATTTAGGGCATGAGATTCCGGGCATGAGATTCAGGGCTTGAGTTTCAGGGCATGAGGTTCAGGGCATGAGTTTCAGGTCATGAGATTCAGGGCATGAGTTTCAGTGCAGGAACTTGAGGGCATGAGATTCAGGGCATGAGTTTCAGAGCATGAGATTCAGGGCTTGAGATTCAGGGCATGATTTTCAGGGCAGGAGATTCAGGGCAGGTGTTTCAGTGCAGGAGTTTCAGGGCATGAGATTCAGAGCATGAGATTCAGGGCATGAGTTTCAGGACAGGAAATTCAGGGCATGAGTTTCAGGGCATGAGTTTCAGGGCAGGAGTTTCAGGGCATGTGATTCAGGGCGTGAGTTTCAGGATATGAGATTCATGGCATGAGTTTCAGTGCAGGAGTTTCAGGGCATGAGATTCAGGGCTTGAGTTTCAGGGCATGAGGTTTGGGCATGAGTTTCAGGTCATGAGATTCAGGGCATGAGTTTCAGTGCAGGAACTTGAGGGCATGAGATTCAGGGCATGAGTTTCAGAGCATGAGATTCAGGGCATGAGATTCAGGGCATGAGTTTCAGGGCAGGAGTTTCAGGGCATGTGATTCAGGGCGTGAGTTTCAGGATATGAGATTCATGGCATGAGTTTCAGAGCAGGAGTTTCAGGGCATGAGATTCAGGGCATCAGTTTCAGAGCATGAGATTCAGGGCATGAGATTCAGGGCATGATTTTCAGGGCAGGAGATTCAGGGCAGGTGTTTCAGTGCAGGAGTTTCAGGGCATGAGATTCAGGGCATGAGACTCAGGGCATGAGTTTCAGGACAGGAGATTCAGGGCATGAGTTTCAGGGCATGAGTTTCAGGGCATGAGATTCAGGGCATGAGATTCAGGGCATGAGTTTCAGGATATGAGATTCATGGCATGAGTTTCAGTGCAGGAGATTCAGGGCATGAGATTCAGGGCATGAGTTTCAGAGCATGAGATTCAGGGCATGATATTCAGGGCATGATTTTCAGTGCAGGAGATTCAGGGCAGGTGTTTCAGTGCAGGAGTTTCAGGGCATGAGATTTAGGGCATGAGATTCAGGGCATGAGTTTCAGGACAGGAGTTTCAGGGCATGAGTTTCAGGGCATGAGTTTCAGGGCATGAGATTCAGGGCATGAGATTCAGGGCATGAGTTTCAGGGCATGAGTTTCAGGGCATGAGATTCAGGGCATGAGATTCAGGGCATGATTTTCAGGGCAGGAGATTCAGGGCAGGTGTTTCAGTGCAGGAGTTTCAGGGCATGAGATTCAGGGCATGAGATTCAGGGCATGACTTTCAGGACAGGAGATTCAGGGCATGAGTTTCAGGGCATGAGTTTCAGGGCATGAGATTCAGGGCATGATTTTCAGGGCAGGAGATTCAGGGCAGGTGTTTCAGTGCAGGAGTTTCAGGGCATGAGATTCAGGGCATGAGATTCAGGGCATGAGTTTCAGGACAGGAGATTCAGGGCATGAGTTTCAGGGCATGAGTTTCAGGGCATGAGATTCAGGGCATGAGATTCAGGGCTTCATTTTCAGGGCAGGAGATTCAGGGCAGGTGTTTCAGTGCAGGAGTTTCAGGGCACGAGATTCAGGGCATGAGATTCAGGGCATGAGTTTCAGGGCATGAGTTTCAGGGCATGAGTTTCAGGGCAGGAGTTTCAGGGCATGTGATTCAAGGCGTGAGTTTCAGGATATGAGATTCATGGCATGAGTTTCAGTGCAGGTGTTTCAGGGCATGAGATTCAGGGCATGAGTTTCAGTGCATGAGTTTGAGGGCAGGAGTTTCAAGGCATGAGATTCAGGGCATGAGTTTCAGTGCATGAGTTTGAGGGCATGAGTTTCTGGGCATGAGATTCAGGGCATGAGTTTCAGGGCATGAGATTCAGGGCAGGTATTTCAGGGCATGTAATTCAGGGCATGAGTTTCTGGGCAGATGATTCAGGGCAGGAGTTTCAGGGTATGTGATTTAGGGCATGAGTTTCAGGGCATGAGATTCAGGGCTTGTGTTTCATGGCATGAGGTTCAGGGCATGAGTTTCAGGGTATGAGATTCAGGGCTTGAGTTTCAGTGCAGGAACTTGAGGGCATGAGATTCAGTGCACGAGTTTCAGAGCATGAGATTCAGGGCATGAGATTCAGGTCATGATTTTCAAGGCAGGAGATTCAGGGCAGGTGTTTCAGTGCAGGAGTTTCAGGACATGAGATTCAGGGCATGAGTTTCAGTGCAGTAACTTGAGGTCATGAGATTCAGTGCACGAGTTTCAGAGCGTGAGATTCAGTGCAGGAGTTTCAGGGCATGAGATTCAGGACATGAGATTCAGGGCATGAGTTTTAGGACAGGAGATTCAGGGCATGAGTTTCAGGGCATGAGTTTCAAGGCAGGAGTTTCAGGGCATGTAATTCAGGGCGTGAGTTTCAGGATATGAAATTCATGGCATGAGTTTCAGTGCCGGAGTTTCAGGGCATGAGATTCAGGGCATGAGCTTCAGGGCATGAGATTCAGGGCAGGTATTTCAGGGCATGTAATTCAGGGCATGAGTTTCTGGGCAGATGATTCAGGGCATGAGTTTTAGGGCATGTGATTCAGGGCATGAGTTTCAGTGCATGAGTTTCAGGGCAGGAGTTTCAGGGTGTGTGATTTAGGGCATGAGTTTCAGGGCATGAGATTCAGGGCTTGAGTTTCAGGGAATGAGGTTCAGGGCATGAGTTTCAGGGCATGAGATTCAGGGCATGAGTTTCAGTGCAGGAACTTGAGGGCATGAGATTCAGTGCACGAGTTTCAGAGCATGAGATTCAGGGCATGAGATTCAGGGCATGATATTTAAGGCAGGAGATTCAGGGCTGGTGTTTCAGTGCAGGAGTTTCAGGGCATGAGATTCAGGGCATGAGATTCAGGGCATGAGTTTCAGGGCATGAGATTCAGGGCAGGTATTTCAGGGCATGTAATTCAGGGCATGAGTTTCTGGGCAGATGATTCAGGGCAGGAATTTTAGGGCATGTGATTCAGGGCATGTAATTCAGGGCATGAGTTTCTGGGCAGATGATTCAGGGCAGGAATTTTAGGGCATGTGATTCAGGGCATGAGTTTCAGTGCATGCGTTTCAGGGCAGTAGTTTCAGGGTATGTGATTTAGGGTATGATTTTCAGGGCATGAGATTCAGGGCTTGAGTTTCAGGGCATGAGATTCAGGGCAGGAGTTTTAGGGCATGTGATTCAGGGCACGAGTTTGAGTGCATGAGTTTCAGGGCAGGAGTATCAGGGTATGTGATTTAGGGCATGAGTTTCAGAGCATGAGATTCCGGGCATGAGATTCAGGGTATGATTTTCAGGGCAGGAGATTCAGGGCATGAGTTTCAGTGCAGGAACTTGAGGGCATGAGATTCAGTGCACGAGTTTCAGAGCATGAGATTCAGGGCATGAGATTCAGGGCATGATTTTTAAGGCAGGAGATTCAGGGCTGGTGTTTCAGTGCAGGAGTTTCAGGGCATGAGATTCAGGGCATGAGATTCAGGGCATGAGTTTCAGGGCATGAGATTCAGGGCAGGTATTTCAGGGCATGTAATTCAGGGCATGAGTTTCTGGGCAGATGATTCAGGGCAGGAATTTTAGGGCATGTGATTCAGGGCATGTAATTCAGGGCATGAGTTTCTGGGCAGATGATTCAGGGCAGGAATTTTAGGGCATGTGATTCAGGGCATGAGTTTCAGTGCATGCGTTTCAGGGCAGTAGTTTCAGGGTATGTGATTTAGGGTATGATTTTCAGGGCATGAGATTCAGGGCTTGAGTTTCAGGGCATGAGATTCAGGGCAGGAGTTTTAGGGCATGTGATTCAGGGCACGAGTTTGAGTGCATGAGTTTCAGGGCAGGAGTATCAGGGTATGTGATTTAGGGCATGAGTTTCAGAGCATGAGATTCCGGGCATGAGATTCAGGGTATGATTTTCAGGGCAGGAGATTCAGGGCAGGTGTTTCAGTGCAGGAGTTTCAGGGCATGAGATTCAGAGCATGAGATTCAGGGCATCAGTTTTAGGACAGGAGATTCAGGGCATGAGTTTCAGGGCATGAGTGTCAGGGCATGAGTTTCAGGGCAGGAGTTTCAGGGCATGTAATTCAGGGCGTGAGTTTCAGGATATGAGATTCATGGCATCAGTTTGAGTGCAGGAGTTTCAGGGCATGAGATTCAGGGCATGAGTTTCAGGGCATGAGATTCAGGGCAGGTATTACAGGGCATGTAATTCAGGGCATGAGTTTCTGGGCAGATGATTCAGGGCAGGAGTGTTAGGGCATGAGATTCAGGGCATGAGATTCAGGGCATGAGTTTCAGGGCATGAGATTCAGAGCAGGTATTTCAGGGCATGTAATTCAGGGCATGATTTTCTGGGCAGATGATTCAGGGCAGGAATTTAGGGCATGTGATTCAGGGCATGAGTTTCAGTGCATGAGTTTCAGGGCAGTAGTTTCAGGGTATGTGATTTAGGGCATGAGTTTCAGGGCATGAGATTCAGGGCTTGAGTTTCAGGGCATGAGGTTCAGGGCATGAGTTTCAGGGCATGAGTTTCAGGGCAGGAGTTTTAGGGCATGTGATTCAGGGCATGAGTTTGAGTGCATGAGTTTCAGGGCAGTAGGTTCAGGGTATGTGATTTAGGGCATGAGATTCCGGGCATGAGATTCAGGGCTTGAGTTTCAGGGCATGAGTTTCAGTGCAGGAACTTGAGGGCATGAGATTCAGGGCATTAGTTTCAGAGCATGAGATTCAGGGCTTGAGATTCAGGGCATGATTTTCAGGGCAGGAGATTCAGGGCAGGTGTTTCAGTGCAGGAGTTTCAGGGCATGAGATTCAGGGCATGAGATTCAGGGCATGAGTTTCAGGACAGGAGATTCAGGGCATGAGATTCAATGCACGAGTTTCAGGGCAGGAGTTTCAGGGTATGTGATTTAGGGTATGATTTTCAGGGCATGAGATTCAGGGCTTGAGTTTCAGGGCATGAGATTCAGGGCAGGAGTTTTAGGGCATGTGATTCAGGGCACGAGTTTGAGTGCATGAGTTTCAGGGCAGGAGTATCAGGGTATGTGATTTAGGGCATGAGTTTCAGGGCATGAGATTCAGGGCTTGAGTTTCAGGGAATGAGGTTCAGGGCATGAGTTTCAGGGCATGAGATTCAGGGCATGAGTTTCAGTGCAGGAACTTGAGGGCATGAGATTCAGTGCACGAGTTTCAGAGCATGAGATTCAGGGCATGAGATTCAGGGCATGATTTTTAAGGCAGGAGATTCAGGGCTGGTGTTTCAGTGCAGGAGTTTCAGGGCATGAGATTCAGGGCATGAGATTCAGGGCATGAGTTTCAGGGCATGAGATTCAGGGCAGGTATTTCAGGGCATGTAATTCAGGGCATGAGTTTCTGGGCAGATGATTCAGGGCAGGAATTTTAGGGCATGTGATTCAGGGCATGTAATTCAGGGCATGAGTTTCTGGGCAGATGATTCAGGGCAGGAATTTTAGGGCATGTGATTCAGGCATGAGTTTCAGTGCATGCGTTTCAGGGCAGTAGTTTCAGGGTATGTGATTTAGGGTATGATTTTCAGGGCATGAGATTCAGGGCTTGAGTTTCAGGGCATGAGATTCAGGGCAGGAGTTTTAGGGCATGTGATTCAGGGCACGAGTTTGAGTGCATGAGTTTCAGGGCAGGAGTATCAGGGTATGTGATTTAGGGCATGAGTTTCAGAGCATGAGATTCCGGGCATGAGATTCAGGGTATGATTTTCAGGGCAGGAGATTCAGGGCATGAGTTTCAGTGCAGGAACTTGAGGGCATGAGATTCAGTGCACGAGTTTCAGAGCATGAGATTCAGGGCATGAGATTCAGGGCATGATTTTTAAGGCAGGAGATTCAGGGCTGGTGTTTCAGTGCAGGAGTTTCAGGGCATGAGATTCAGGGCATGAGATTCAGGGCATGAGTTTCAGGGCATGAGATTCAGGGCAGGTATTTCAGGGCATGTAATTCAGGGCATGAGTTTCTGGGCAGATGATTCAGGGCAGGAATTTTAGGGCATGTGATTCAGGGCATGTAATTCAGGGCATGAGTTTCTGGGCAGATGATTCAGGGCAGGAATTTTAGGGCATGTGATTCAGGGCATGAGTTTCAGTGCATGCGTTTCAGGGCAGTAGTTTCAGGGTATGTGATTTAGGGTATGATTTTCAGGGCATGAGATTCAGGGCTTGAGTTTCAGGGCATGAGATTCAGGGCAGGAGTTTTAGGGCATGTGATTCAGGGCACGAGTTTGAGTGCATGAGTTTCAGGGCAGGAGTATCAGGGTATGTGATTTAGGGCATGAGTTTCAGAGCATGAGATTCCGGGCATGAGATTCAGGGTATGATTTTCAGGGCAGGAGATTCAGGGCAGGTGTTTCAGTGCAGGAGTTTCAGGGCATGAGATTCAGAGCATGAGATTCAGGGCATCAGTTTTAGGACAGGAGATTCAGGGCATGAGTTTCAGGGCATGAGTGTCAGGGCATGAGTTTCAGGGCAGGAGTTTCAGGGCATGTAATTCAGGGCGTGAGTTTCAGGATATGAGATTCATGGCATCAGTTTGAGTGCAGGAGTTTCAGGGCATGAGATTCAGGGCATGAGTTTCAGGGCATGAGATTCAGGGCAGGTATTTCAGGGCATGTAATTCAGGGCATGAGTTTCTGGGCAGATGATTCAGGGCAGGAGTGTTAGGGCATGAGATTCAGGGCATGAGATTCAGGGCATGAGTTTCAGGGCATGAGATTCAGAGCAGGTATTTCAGGGCATGTAATTCAGGGCATGATTTTCTGGGCAGATGATTCAGGGCAGGAATTTAGGGCATGTGATTCAGGGCATGAGTTTCAGTGCATGAGTTTCAGGGCAGTAGTTTCAGGGTATGTGATTTAGGGCATGAGTTTCAGGGCATGAGATTCAGGGCTTGAGTTTCAGGGCATGAGGTTCAGGGCATGAGTTTCAGGGCATGAGTTTCAGGGCAGGAGTTTTAGGGCATGTGATTCAGGGCATGAGTTTGAGTGCATGAGTTTCAGGGCAGGAGGTTCAGGGTATGTGATTTAGGGCATGAGATTCCGGGCATGAGATTCAGGGCTTGAGTTTCAGGGCATGAGTTTCAGTGCAGGAACTTGAGGGCATGAGATTCAGGGCATTAGTTTCAGAGCATGAGATTCAGGGCTTGAGATTCAGGGCATGATTTTCAGGGCAGGAGATTCAGGGCAGGTGTTTCAGTGCAGGAGTTTCAGGGCATGAGATTCAGGGCATGAGATTCAGGGCATGAGTTTCAGGACAGGAGATTCAGGGCATGAGATTCAGTGCACGAGTTTCAGTGCAGGAGTTTCAGGGCATGAGATTCAGGGCATGAGTTTCAGGGCATGAGATTCAGGGCTTGAGTTTCAGGGCATGAGGTTCAGGGCATGAGTTTCAGGGCATGAGATTCAGGGCATGAGTTTCAGTGCAGGAACTTGAGGGCATGAGATTCAGTGCACGAGTTTCAGAGCATGAGATTCAGGGCATGTAATTCAGGGCATGAGTTTCTGGGCAGATGATTCAGGGCAGGAGTTTTAGGGCATGTGATTCAGGGCATGAGTTTCAGTGCATGAGTTTCAGGGCAGGAGATTCAGGGCTTGAGTTTCAGGGCATGATTTTCAGGGCAGGAGATTCAGGGCAGGTGTTTCAGTGCAGGAGTTTCTGGGCATGAGATTCAGGGCATGAGATTCAGGGCATGAGTTTCAGGATATGAGATTCATGGCATGAGTTTCAGTGCAGGAGATTCAGGGCATGAGATTCAGGGCATGAGTTTCAGAGCATGAGATTCAGGGCATGATATTCAGGGCATGATTTTCAGTGCAGGAGATTCAGGGCATGTGTTTCAGTGCAGGAGTTTCAGGGCATGAGATTCAGGGCATGAGATTCAGGGCATGAGTTTCAAGACAGGAGATTCAGGGCATGAGTTTCAGGGCATGAGTTTCAGGGCTTGAGATTCAGGGCATGAGATTCAGGGCTTCATTTTCAGGGCAGGAGATTCAGGGCAGGTGTTTCAGTGCAGGAGTTTCAGGGCACGAGATTCAGTGCATGAGATTCAGGGCATGAGTTTCAGGGCATGAGTTTCAGGGCAGGAGTTTCAGGGCATGTGATTCAAGGCGTGAGTTTCAGGATATGAGATTCATGGCATGAGTTTCAGTGCAGGTGTTTCAGGGCATGAGATTCAGGGCATGAGTTTCAGTGCATGATCTTGAGGGCAGGAGTTTCAAGGCATGAGATTCAGGGCATGAGTTTCAGTGCATGAGTTTGAGGGCAGGAGTTTCAGGCCATGAGATTAAGGGCATGAGTTTCAGGGCATGAGATTCAGGGCATGAGTTTCAGGGCATGAGATTCAGGGCAGGTGTTTCAGTGCAGGAGTTTCAGGGCATGAGATTCAGAGCATGAGATTCAGGGCATCAGTTTTAGGACAGGAGATTCAGGGCATGAGTTTCAGGGCATGAGTGTCAGGGCATGAGTTTCAGGGCAGGAGTTTCAGGGCATGTAATTCAGGGCGTGAGTTTCAGGATATGAGATTCATGGCATCAGTTTGAGTGCAGGAGTTTCAGGGCATGAGATTCAGGGCATGAGTTTCAGGGCATGAGATTCAGGGCAGGTATTTCAGGGCATGTAATTCAGGGCATGAGTTTCTGGGCAGATGATTCAGGGCAGGAGTGTTAGGGCATGAGATTCAGGGCATGAGATTCAGGGCATGAGTTTCAGGGCATGAGATTCAGAGCAGGTATTTCAGGGCATGTAATTCAGGGCATGATTTTCTCGGCAGATGATTCAGGGCAGGAATTTAGGGCATGTGATTCAGGGCATGAGTTTCAGTGCATGAGTTTCAGGGCAGTAGTTTCAGGGTATGTGATTTAGGGCATGAGTTTCAGGGCATGAGATTCAGGGCTTGAGTTTCAGGGCATGAGGTTCAGGGCATGAGTTTCAGGGCATGAGTTTCAGGGCAGGAGTTTTAGGGCATGTGATTCAGGGCATGAGTTTGAGTGCATGAGTTTCAGGGCAGGAGGTTCAGGGTATGTGATTTAGGGCATGAGATTCCGGGCATGAGATTCAGGGCTTGAGTTTCAGGGCATGAGTTTCAGTGCAGGAACTTGAGGGCATGAGATTCAGGGCATTAGTTTCAGAGCATGAGATTCAGGGCTTGAGATTCAGGGCATGATTTTCAGGGCAGGAGATTCAGGGCAGGTGTTTCAGTGCAGGAGTTTCAGGGCATGAGATTCAGGGCATGAGATTCAGGGCATGAGTTTCAGGACAGGAGATTCAGGGCATGAGATTCAGTGCACGAGTTTCAGGGCAGGAGTTTCAGGGTATGTGATTTAGGGCATGAGTTTCAGGGCATGAGATTCAGGGCTTGAGTTTCAGGGCATGAGGTTCAGGGCATGAGTTTCAGGGCATGAGATTCAGGGCATGAGTTTCAGTGCAGGAACTTGAGGGCATGAGATTCAGTGCACGAGTTTCAGAGCATGAGATTCAGGGCATGAGATTCAGGGCATGAGTTTCAGTGCAGGAATTTCAGGGCATGAGATTCAGGGCATGAGATTCAGGGCATGAGTTTTAGGAAAGGAGATTCAGGGAATGAGTTTCAGGGCATGCGTTTCAAGGCAGGAGTTTCAGGGTATGTAATTCAGGGCGTGAGTTTCAGGATATGAGATTCATGGCATGAGTTTCAGTGCAGGAGTTTCAGGGCATGAGATTCAGGGCATGAGTTTCAGGGCATGAGATTCAGGACAGGAGTTTCAAGGCATGAAATTCAGGGCTTGAGTTTCACTGCATGAGTTTGAGGGCAGGAGTTTCAGGGCATGAGATTCAGGGCATGAGTTTCAGGGCATGAGATTCAGGGCAGGAATTTCAGGGCATGTAATTCAGGGCATGAGTTTCTGGGCAGATGATTCAGGGCAGGAGTTTTAGGGCATGTGATTCAGGGCATGAGTTTCAGTGCATGAGTTTCAGGGCAGGAGATTCAGGGCTTGAGTTTCAGGGCATGATTTTCAGGGCAGGAGATTCAGGGCAGGTGTTTCAGTGCAGGAGTTTCTGGGCATGAGATTCAGGGCATGAGATTCAGGGCATGAGTTTCAGGATATGAGATTCATGGCATGAGTTTCAGTGCAGGAGATTCAGGGCATGAGATTCAGGGCATGAGTTTCAGAGCATGAGATTCAGGGCATGATATTCAGGGCATGATTTTCAGTGCAGGAGATTCAGGGCATGTGTTTCAGTGCAGGAGTTTCAGGGCATGAGATTCAGGGCATGAGATTCAGGGCATGAGTTTCAGGACAGGAGATTCAGGGCATGAGTTTCAGGGCATGAGTTTCAGGGCTTGAGATTCAGGGCATGAGATTCAGGGCTTCATTTTCAGGGCAGGAGATTCAGGGCAGGTGTTTCAGTGCAGGAGTTTCAGGGCACGAGATTCAGTGCATGAGATTCAGGGCATGAGTTTCAGGGCATGAGTTTCAGGGCAGGAGTTTCAGGGCATGTGATTCAAGGCGTGAGTTTCAGGATATGAGATTCATGGCATGAGTTTCAGTGCAGGTGTTTCAGGGCATGAGATTCAGGGCATGAGTTTCAGTGCATGATCTTGAGGGCAGGAGTTTCAAGGCATGAGATTCAGGGCATGAGTTTCAGTGCATGAGTTTGAGGGCAGGAGTTTCAGGCCATGAGATTAAGGGCATGAGTTTCAGGGCATGAGATTCAGGGCATGAGTTTCAGGGCATGAGATTCAGGGCAGGAATTTCAGGGCATGTAATTCAGGGCATGAGTTTCTGGGCAGATGATTCAGGGCAGGAGTTTTAGGGCATGTGATTCAGGGCATGAGTTTCAGTGCATGAGTTTCAGGGCAGGAGATTCAGGGCTTGAGTTTCAGGGCATGATTTTCAGGGCAGGAGATTCAGGGCAGGTGTTTCAGTGCAGGAGTTTCTGGGCATGAGATTCAGGGCATGAGATTCAGGGCATGAGTTTCAGGATATGAGATTCATGGCATGAGTTTCAGTGCAGGAGATTCAGGGCATGAGATTCAGGGCATGAGTTTCAGAGCATGAGATTCAGGGCATGATATTCAGGGCATGATTTTCAGTGCAGGAGATTCAGGGCATGTGTTTCAGTGCAGGAGTTTCAGGGCATGAGATTCAGGGCATGAGATTCAGGGCATGAGTTTCAGGACAGGAGATTCAGGGCATGAGTTTCAGGGCATGAGTTTCAGGGCTTGAGATTCAGGGCATGAGATTCAGGGCTTCATTTTCAGGGCAGGAGATTCAGGGCAGGTGTTTCAGTGCAGGAGTTTCAGGGCACGAGATTCAGTGCATGAGATTCAGGGCATGAGTTTCAGGGCATGAGTTTCAGGGCAGGAGTTTCAGGGCATGTGATTCAAGGCGTGAGTTTCAGGATATGAGATTCATGGCATGAGTTTCAGTGCAGGTGTTTCAGGGCATGAGATTCAGGGCATGAGTTTCAGTGCATGATCTTGAGGGCAGGAGTTTCAAGGCATGAGATTCAGGGCATGAGTTTCAGTGCATGAGTTTGAGGGCAGGAGTTTCAGGCCATGAGATTAAGGGCATGAGTTTCAGGGCATGAGATTCAGGGCAGGTGTTTCAGGGCATGTAATTCAGGGCATGAGTTACTGGGCAGATGATTCAGGGCATGAGTTTTAGGGCATGTGATTCAGGGCATGAGTTTCAGTGCATGAGTTTCAGGGCAGGAGTTTCAGGGTATGTGTTGTAGGGCATGAGTTTCAGGGCATGAGATTCAGGGCTTGAGATTCAGGGCATGAGTTTCAGAGCTTGAGATTCAGGGCATGAGATTCAGGGCATGATTTTCAGGGCAGGAGATTCAGGGCAGGTGTTTCAGTGCAGGAGTGTCAGGGCATGAGATTCAGGGCATGAGATTCAGGGCATGAGTTTCAGGACAGGAGATTCAGGGCATGAGTTTCAGGGCATGAGTTTCAGGGCATGAGATTCAGGGCATGAGATTCAGGGCTTCATTTTCAGGGCAGGAGATTCAGGGCAGGTGTTTCAGTGCAGGAGTTTCAGGGCACGAGATTCAGGGCATGAGATTCAGGGCATGAGTTTCAGGGCATGAGTTTCAGGGCATGAGTTTCAGGATATGAGATTCATGGCATGAGTTTCAGTGCAGGTGTTTCAGGGCATGAGATTCAGGGCATGAGTTTCAGTGCATGAGTTTGAGGGCAGGAGTTTCAAGGCATGAGATTCAGGGCATGAGTTTCAGTGCATGAGTTTGAGGGCAGGAGTTTCTGGGCATGAGATTCAGGGCATGAGTTTCAGGGCATGAGATTCAGGGCAGGTATTTCAGGGCATGTAATTCAGGGCATGAGTTTCTGGGCAGATGATTCAGGGCAGGAGTTTCAGGGTATGTGATTTAGGGCATGAGTTTCAGGGCACGAGATTCAGGGCTTGAGTTTCAGGGCATTAGGTTCAGGGCATGAGTTTCAGGGCATGAGATTCAGGGCTTGAATTTCAGTGCAGGAACTTGAGGGCATGAGATTCAGTGCACGAGTTTCAGAGCATGAGATTCAGGGCATGAGATTCAGGTCATGATTTCCAAGGCAGGAGATTCAGGGCAGGTGTTTCAGTGCAGGAGTTTCAGGACATGAGATTCAGGGCATGAGTTTCAGTGCAGTAACTTGAGGTCATGAGATTCAGTGCACGAGTTTCAGAGCGTGAGATTCAGGGCATGAGATTCAGGGCATGAGTTTCAGGGCAGGAGATTCAGGGCAGGTGTTTCAGTGCAGGAGTTTCAGGGCATGAGATTCAGGACATGAGATTCAGGGCATGAGTTTTAGGACAGGAGATTCAGGGCATGAGTTTCAGGGCATGAGTTTCAGGGCAGGAGTTTCAGGGCATGTAATTCAGGGCGTGAGTTTCAGGATATGAGATTCATGGCATGAGTTTCAGTGCAGGAGTTTCAGGGCATGAGATTCAGGGCATGAGTTTCAGGGCATGAGATTCAGGGCAGGTATTTCAGGGCATGTAATTCAGGGCATGAGTTTCTGGGCAGATGATTCAGGGCATGAGTTTTAGGGCATGTGATTCAGGGCATGAATTTCAGTGCATGAGTTTCAGGGCAGGAGTTTCAGGGTATGTGATTTAGGGCATGAGTTTCAGGGCATGAGATTCAGGGCTTGAGTTTCAGGGAATGAGGTTCAGGGCATGAGTTTCAGGGCATGAGATTCAGGGCATGAGTTTCAGTGCAGGAGCTTGAGGGCATGAGATTCAGTGCACGAGTTTCAGAGCATGAGATTCAGGGCATGAGATTCAGGGCATGATTTTTAAGGCAGGAGATTCAGGGCTGGTGTTTCAGTGCAGGAGTTTCAGGGCATGAGATTCAGGGCATGAGATTCAGGGCATGAGTTTCAGGGCATGAGATTCAGGGCAGGTATTTCAGGGCATGTAATTCAGGGCATGAGTTTCTGGGCAGATGATTCAGGGCAGGAATTTTAGGGCATGTGATTCAGGGCATGTAATTCAGGGCATGAGTTTCTGGGCAGATGATTCAGGGCAGGAATTTTAGGGCATGTGATTCAGGGCATGAGTTTCAGTGCATGCGTTTCAGGGCAGTAGTTTCAGGGTATGTGATTTAGGGTATGAGTTTCAGGGCATGAGATTCAGGGCTTGAGTTTCAGGGCATGAGATTCAGGGCAGGAGTTTTAGGGCATGTGATTCAGGGCACGAGTTTGAGTGCATGAGTTTCAGGGCAGGAGTTTCAGGGTATGTGATTTAGGGCATGAGTTTCAGAGCATGAGTTTCAGGGCATGAGATTCAGGGCATGAGTTTCAGGGCATGAGATTCAGGGCAGGAATTTCAGGGCATGTAATTCAGGGCATGAGTTTCTGGGCAGATGATTCAGGGCAGGAGTTTTAGGGCATGTGATTCAGGGCATGAGTTTCAGTGCATGAGTTTCAGGGCAGGAGATTCAGGGCTTGAGTTTCAGGGCATGATTTTCAGGGCAGGAGATTCAGGGCAGGTGTTTCAGTGCAGGAGTTTCTGGGCATGAGATTCAGGGCATGAGATTCAGGGCATGAGTTTCAGGATATGAGATTCATGGCATGAGTTTCAGTGCAGGAGATTCAGGGCATGAGATTCAGGGCATGAGTTTCAGAGCATGAGATTCAGGGCATGATATTCAGGGCATGATTTTCAGTGCAGGAGATTCAGGGCATGTGTTTCAGTGCAGGAGTTTCAGGGCATGAGATTCAGGGCATGAGATTCAGGGCATGAGTTTCAAGACAGGAGATTCAGGGCATGAGTTTCAGGGCATGAGTTTCAGGGCTTGAGATTCAGGGCATGAGATTCAGGGCTTCATTTTCAGGGCAGGAGATTCAGGGCAGGTGTTTCAGTGCAGGAGTTTCTGGGCATGAGATTCAGGGCATGAGATTCAGGGCATGAGTTTCAGGATATGAGATTCATGGCATGAGTTTCAGTGCAGGAGATTCAGGGCATGAGATTCAGGGCATGAGTTTCAGAGCATGAGATTCAGGGCATGATATTCAGGGCATGATTTTCAGTGCAGGAGATTCAGGGCATGTGTTTCAGTGCAGGAGTTTCAGGGCATGAGATTCAGGGCATGAGATTCAGGGCATGAGTTTCAGGACAGGAGATTCAGGGCATGAGTTTCAGGGCATGAGTTTCAGGGCTTGAGATTCAGGGCATGAGATTCAGGGCTTCATTTTCAGGGCAGGAGATTCAGGGCAGGTGTTTCAGTGCAGGAGTTTCAGGGCACGAGATTCAGTGCATGAGATTCAGGGCATGAGTTTCAGGGCATGAGTTTCAGGGCAGGAGTTTCAGGGCATGTGATTCAAGGCGTGAGTTTCAGGATATGAGATTCATGGCATGAGTTTCAGTGCAGGTGTTTCAGGGCATGAGATTCAGGGCATGAGTTTCAGTGCATGATCTTGAGGGCAGGAGTTTCAAGGCATGAGATTCAGGGCATGAGTTTCAGTGCATGAGTTTGAGGGCAGGAGTTTCAGGCCATGAGATTAAGGGCATGAGTTTCAGGGCATGAGATTCAGGGCAGGTGTTTCAGGGCATGTAATTCAGGGCATGAGTTACTGGGCAGATGATTCAGGGCATGAGTTTTAGGGCATGTGATTCAGGGCATGAGTTTCAGTGCATGAGTTTCAGGGCAGGAGTTTCAGGGTATGTGATGTAGGGCATGAGTTTCAGGGCATGAGATTCAGGGCTTGAGATTCAGGGCATGAGTTTCAGAGCATGAGATTCAGGGCATGAGATTCAGGGCATGATTTTCAGGGCATGAGATTCAGGGCATGAGTTTCAGGACAGGAGATTCAGGGCATGAGTTTCAGGGCATGAGTTTCAGGGCATGAGATTCAGGGCATGAGATTCAGGGCTTCATTTTCAGGGCAGGAGATTCAGGGCAGGTGTTTCAGTGCAGGAGTTTCAGGGCACGAGATTCAGGGCATGAGATTCAGGGCATGAGTTTCAGGGCATGAGTTTCAGGGCATGAGTTTCAGGGCAGGAGTTTCAGGGCATGTGATTCAAGGCGTGAGTTTCAGGATATGAGATTCATGGCATGAGTTTCAGTGCAGGTGTTTCAGGGCATGAGATTCAGGGCATGAGTTTCAGTGCATGAGTTTGAGGGCAGGAGTTTCAAGGCATGAGATTCAGGGCATGAGTTTCAGTGCATGAGTTTGAGGGCAGGAGTTTCTGGGCATGAGATTCAGGGCATGAGTTTCAGGGCATGAGATTCAGGGCAGGTATTTCAGGGCATGTAATTCAGGGCATGAGTTTCTGGGCAGATGATTCAGGGCAGGAGTTTCAGGGTATGTGATTTAGGGCATGAGTTTCAGGGCATGAGATTCAGGGCTTGAGTTTCAGGGAATGAGGTTCAGGGCATGAGTTTCAGGGCATGAGTTTCAGTGCAGTAACTTGAGGTCATGAGATTCAGTGCACGAGTTTCAGAGCGTGAGATTCAGGGCATGAGATTCAGGGCATGAGTTTCAGGGCAGGAGATTCAGGGCAGGTGTTTCAGTGCAGGAGTTTCAGGGCATGAGATTCAGGACATGAGATTCAGGGCATGAGTTTTAGGACAGGAGATTCAGGGCATGAGTTTCAGGGCATGAGTTTCAGGGCAGGAGTTTCAGGGCATGTAATTCAGGGCGTGAGTTTCAGGATATGAGATTCATGGCATGAGTTTCAGTGCAGGAGTTTCAGGGCATGAGATTCAGGGCATGAGTTTCAGGGCATGAGATTCAGGGCAGGTATTTCAGGGCATGTAATTCAGGGCATGAGTTTCTGGGCAGATGATTCAGGGCATGAGTTTTAGGGCATGTGATTCAGGGCATGAGTTTCAGTGCATGAGTTTCAGGGCAGGAGTTTCAGGGTATGTGATTTAGGGCATGAGTTTCAGGGCATGAGATTCAGGGCTTGAGTTTCA
The DNA here is from genome assembly GCF_030028105.1 of Mobula birostris. Taxonomy (NCBI): domain Eukaryota; kingdom Metazoa; phylum Chordata; class Chondrichthyes; order Myliobatiformes; family Myliobatidae; genus Mobula; species Mobula birostris. The sequence goes on along the minus strand of NW_027276598.1, from coordinate 9,573 downwards.
GGGAATGAGGTTCAGGGCATGAGTTTCAGGGCATGAGATTCAGGGCATGAGTTTCAGTGCAGGAGCTTGAGGGCTTGAGATTCAGTGCACGAGTTTCAGAGCATGAGATTCAGGGCATGAGATTCAGGGCATGATTTTTAAGGCAGGAGATTCAGGGCTGGTGTTTCAGTGCAGGAGTTTCAGGGCATGAGATTCAGGGCATGAGATTCAGGGCATGGGTTTCAGGGCATGAGATTCAGGGCAGGTATTTCAGGGCATGTAATTCAGGGCATGAGTTTCTGGGCAGATGATTCAGGGCAGGAATTTTAGGGCATGTGATTCAGGGCATGTAATTCAGGACATGAGTTTCTGGGCAGATGATTCAGGGCAGGAATTTTAGGGCATGTGATTCAGGGCATGAGTTTCAGTGCATGCGTTTCAGGGCAGTAGTTTCAGGGTATGTGATTTAGGGTATGAGTTTCAGGGCATGAGATTCAGGGCTTGAGTTTCAGGGCATGAGATTCAGGGCAGGAGTTTTAGGGCATGTGATTCAGGGCACGAGTTTGAGTGCATGAGTTTCAGGGCAGGAGTTTCAGGGTATGTGATTTAGGGCATGAGTTTCAGAGCATGAGATTCAGGGCATGAGATTCAGGGTATGATTTTCAGGGCAGGAGATTCAGGGCAGGTGTTTCAGTGCAGGAGTTTCAGGGCATGAGATTCAGAGCATGAGATTCAGGGCATGAGTTTTAGGACAGGAGATTCAGGGCATGAGTTTCAGGGCATGAGTTTCAGGGCAGGGGTTTCAGGGCATGTAATTCAGGCGTGAGTTTCAGGATATGAGATTCATGGCATGAGTTTGAGTGCAGGAGTTTCAGGGCATGAGATTCAGGGCATGAGTTTCAGGGCCTGAGATTCAGAGCAGGTATTTCAGGGCATGTAATTCAGGGCATGAGTTTCTGGGCAGATAATTCAGGGCAGGAGATTTAGGGCATGAGATTCAGGGCATGAGATTCAGGGCATGAGTTTCAGGGCATGAGATTCAGGGCAGGTATTTCAGGGCATGTAATTCAGGGCATGGTTTTCTGGGCAGATGATTCAGGGCAGGAATTTTAGGGCATGTGATTCAGGGCATGAGTTTCAGTGCATGAGTTTCAGGGCAGTAGTTTCAGGATATGTGATTTAGAGCATGAGTTTCAGGGCATGAGATTCAGGGCTTGAGTTTCAGGGCATGAGGTTCAGGGCATGAGTTTCAGGGCATGAGTTTCAGGGCAGGAGTTTTAGGGCATGTGATTCAGGGCATGAGTTTGAGTGCATGAGTTTCAGGGCAGGAGTTTCAGGGTATGTGATTTAGGGCATGAGATTCCGGGCATGAGATTCAGGGCTTGAGTTTCAGGGCATGAGGTTCAGGGCATGAGTTTCAGGTCATGAGATTCAGGCATGAGTTTCAGTGCAGGAGATTCAGAGCAGGTGTTTCAGTGCAGGAGTTTCAGGGCATGAGATTCAGGGCATGAGATTCAGGGCATAAGTTTCAGGACAGGAAATTCAGGGCATGAGTTTCAGGGCATGAGTTTCAGGGCAGGAGTTTCAGGGCATGTGATTCAGGGCGTGAGTTTCAGGATATGAGATTCATGACATGAGTTTCAGTGCAGGATTTTCAGGGCATGAGATTCAGGGCTTGAGTTTCAGGGCATGAGGTTCAGGGCATGAGTTTCAGGTCATGAGATTCAGGGCATGAGTTTCAGTGCAGGAACTTGAGGGCATGAGATTTAGGGCATGAGTTTCAGAGCATGAAATTCAGGGCATGAGATTCAGGGCATGATTTTCAGGGCAGGAGATTCAGGGCAGGTGTTTCAGTGCAGGAGTTTCAGGGCATGAGATTCAGGGCATGAGATTCAGGGCATGAGTTTCAGGACAGGAAATTCAGGGCATGAGTTTCAGGGCATGAGTTTCAGGGCAGGAGTTTCAGGGCATGTGATTCAGGGCGTGAGTTTCAGGATATGAGATTCATGGCATGAGTTTCAGTGCAGGAGTTTCAGGGCATGAGATTCAGGGCATCAGTTTCAGAGCATGAGATTCAGGGCATGAGATTCAGGGCATGATTTTCAGGGCAGGAGATTCAGGGCAGGTGTTTCAGTGCAGGAGTTTCAGGGCATGAGATTCAGGGCATGAGATTCAGGGCATGAGTTTCAGGACAGGAGATTGAGGGCATGAGTTTCAGGGCATGAGTTTCAGGGCATGAGATTCAGGGCATGAGATTCAGGGCTTCATTTTCAGGGCAGGAGATTCAGGGCAGGTGTTTCAGTGCAGGAGTTTCAGGGCACGAGATTCAGGGCATGAGATTCAGGGCATGAGTTTCAGGGCATGAGTTTCAGGGCATGAGTTTTAGGGCAGGAGTTTAAGGGCATGTGATTCAAGGCGTGAGTTTCAGGATATGAGATTCATGGCATGAGTTTCAGTGCAGGTGTTTCAGGGCATGAGATTCAGGGCATGAGTTTCAGTGCATGAGTTTGAGGGCAGGAGTTTCAAGGCATGAGATTCAGGGCATGAGCTTCAGAGCATGAGATTCAGGGCATGAGATTCAGGGCATGATTTTCAGGGCATGAGATTCAGGGCATGAGATTCAGGGCATGAGTTTCAGGACAGGAGATTCAGGGCATGAGTTTCTGGGCATGAGTTTCAGGGCATGAGATTCAGGGCATGAGATTCAGGGCTTCATTTTCAGGGCAGGAGATTCAGAGCAGGGGTTTAAGTGCAGGAGTTTCAGGGCACGAGATTCAGGGCATGAGATTCAGGGCATGAGTTTCAGGGCATGAGTTTCAGGGCATGAGTTTCAGGGCAGGAGTTTCAGGGCATGTGATTCAAGGCGTGAGTTTCAGGATATGAGATTCATGGCATGAGTTTCAGTGCAGGTGTTTCAGGGCAAGAGATTCAGGGCATGAGTTTCAGTGCAGGAGTTTCAGGGCATGAGATTCAGGGCATGAGTTTCAGGGCATGAGATTCAGGGCAGGTATTTCAGGGCATGTAATTCAGGGCATGAGTTTCTGGGCAGATGATTCAGGGCATGAGTTTTAGGGCATGTGATTCAGGGCATGAGTTTCAGTGCATGAGTTTCAGGGCAGGAGTTTCAGGGCATGAGATTCAGGGCAGGTATTTCAGGGCATGTAATTCAGGGCATGAGTTTCAGGGCATGTGATTCAGGGCATGAGTTTCAGTGCATGAGTTTCAGGGCAGGAGTTTCAGGGCATGAGATTCAGGGCAGGTATTTCAGGGCATGTAATTCAGGGCATGAGTTTCTGGGCAGATGATTCAGGGCATGAGTTTCAGGGCTTGAGATTCAGGGCATGAGATTCAGGGCTTCATTTTCAGGGCAGGAGATTCAGGGCAGGTGTTTCAGTGCAGGAGTTTCAGGGCACGAGATTCAGTGCATGAGATTCAGGGCATGAGTTTCAGGGCATGAGTTTCAGGGCAGGAGTTTCAGGGCATGTGATTCAAGGCGTGAGTTTCAGGATATGAGAATCATGGCATGAGTTTCAGTGCAGGTGTTTCAGGGCATGAGATTCAGGGCATGAGTTTCAGTGCATGATCTTGAGGGCAGGAGTTTCAAGGCATGAGATTCAGGGCATGAGTTTCAGTGCATGAGTTTGAGGGCAGGAGTTTCAGGCCATGAGATTAAGGGCATGAGTTTCAGGGCATGAGATTCAGGGCATGAGTTTCAGGGCATGAGATTCAGGGCAGGAATTTCAGGGCATGTAATTCAGGGCATGAGTTTCTGGGCAGATGATTCAGGGCAGGAGTTTTAGGGCATGTGATTCAGGGCATGAGTTTCAGTGCATGAGTTTCAGGGCAGGAGATTCAGGGCTTGAGTTTCAGGGCATGATTTTCAGGGCAGGAGATTCAGGGCAGGTGTTTCAGTGCAGGAGTTTCTGGGCATGAGATTCAGGGCATGAGATTCAGGGCATGAGTTTCAGGATATGAGATTCATGGCATGAGTTTCAGTGCAGGAGATTCAGGGCATGAGATTCAGGGCATGAGTTTCAGAGCATGAGATTCAGGGCATGATATTCAGGGCATGATTTTCAGTGCAGGAGATTCAGGGCATGTGTTTCAGTGCAGGAGTTTCAGGGCATGAGATTCAGGGCATGAGATTCAGGGCATGAGTTTCAGGACAGGAGATTCAGGGCATGAGTTTCAGGGCATGAGTTTCAGGGCTTGAGATTCAGGGCATGAGATTCAGGGCTTCATTTTCAGGGCAGGAGATTCAGGGCAGGTGTTTCAGTGCAGGAGTTTCAGGGCACGAGATTCAGTGCATGAGATTCAGGGCATGAGTTTCAGGGCATGAGTTTCAGGGCAGGAGTTTCAGGGCATGTGATTCAAGGCGTGAGTTTCAGGATATGAGATTCATGGCATGAGTTTCAGTGCAGGTGTTTCAGGGCATGAGATTCAGGGCATGAGTTTCAGTGCATGATCTTGAGGGCAGGAGTTTCAAGGCATGATATTCAGGGCATGAGTTTCAGTGCATGAGTTTGAGGGCAGGAGTTTCAGGCCATGAGATTAAGGGCATGAGTTTCAGGGCATGAGATTCAGGGCAGGTGTTTCAGGGCATGTAATTCAGGGCATGAGTTACTGGGCAGATGATTCAGGGCATGAGTTTTAGGGCATGTGATTCAGGGCATGAGTTTCAGTGCATGAGTTTCAGGGCAGGAGTTTCAGGGTATGTGATGTAGGGCATGAGTTTCAGGGCATGAGATTCAGGGCTTGAGATTCAGGGCATGAGTTTCAGAGCATGAGATTCAGGGCATGAGATTCAGGGCATGATTTTCAGGGCAGGAGATTCAGGGCAGGTGTTTCAGTGCAGGAGTGTCAGGGCATGAGATTCAGGGCATGAGATTCAGGGCATGAGTTTCAGGACAGGAGATTCAGGGCATGAGTTTCAGGGCATGAGTTTCAGGGCATGAGATTCAGGGCATGAGATTCAGGGCTTCATTTTCAGGGCAGGAGATTCAGGGCAGGTGTTTCAGTGCAGGAGTTTCAGGGCACGAGATTCAGGGCATGAGATTCAGGGCATGAGTTTCAGGGCATGAGTTTCAGGGCATGAGTTTCAGGGCAGGAGTTTCAGGGCATGTGATTCAAGGCGTGAGTTTCAGGATATGAGATTCATGGCATGAGTTTCAGTGCAGGTGTTTCAGGGCATGAGATTCAGGGCATGAGTTTCAGTGCATGAGTTTGAGGGCAGGAGTTTCAAGGCATGAGATTCAGGGCATGAGTTTCAGTGCATGAGTTTGAGGGCAGGAGTTTCTGGGCATGAGATTCAGGGCATGAGTTTCAGGGCATGAGATTCAGGGCAGGTATTTCAGGGCATGTAATTCAGGGCATGAGTTTCTGGGCAGATGATTCAGGGCAGGAGTTTCAGGGTATGTGATTTAGGGCATGAGTTTCAGGGCATGAGATTCAGGGCTTGAGTTTCAGGGCATTAGGTTCAGGGCATGAGTTTCAGGGCATGAGATTCAGGGCTTGAGTTTCAGTGCAGGAACTTGAGGGCATGAGATTCAGTGCACGAGTTTCAGAGCATGAGATTCAGGGCATGAGATTCAGGTCATGATTTCCAAGGCAGGAGATTCAGGGCAGGTGTTTCAGTGCAGGAGTTTCAGGACATGAGATTCAGGGCATGAGTTTCAGTGCAGTAACTTGAGGTCATGAGATTCAGTGCACGAGTTTCAGAGCGTGAGATTCAGGGCATGAGATTCAGGGCATGAGTTTCAGGGCAGGAGATTCAGGGCAGGTGTTTCAGTGCAGGAGTTTCAGGGCATGAGATTCAGGACATGAGATTCAGGGCATGAGTTTTAGGACAGGAGATTCAGGGCATGAGTTTCAGGGCATGAGTTTCAGGGCAGGAGTTTCAGGGCATGTAATTCAGGGCGTGAGTTTCAGGATATGAGATTCATGGCATGAGTTTCAGTGCAGGAGTTTCAGGGCATGAGATTCAGGGCATGAGTTTCAGGGCATGAGATTCAGGGCAGGTATTTCAGGGCATGTAATTCAGGGCATGAGTTTCTGGGCAGATGATTCAGGGCATGAGTTTTAGGGCATGTGATTCAGGGCATGAGTTTCAGTGCATGAGTTTCAGGGCATGAGTTTCAGGGCATGAGATTCAGGGCTTGAGTTTCAGGGAATGAGGTTCAGGGCATGAGTTTCAGGGCATGAGATTCAGGGCATGAGTTTCAGTGCAGGAGCTTGAGAGCTTGAGATTCAGTGCACGAGTTTCAGAGCATGAGATTCAGGGCATGAGATTCAGGGCATGATTTTTAAGGCAGGAGATTCAGGGCTGGTGTTTCAGTGCAGGAGTTTCAGGGCATGAGATTCAGGGCATGAGATTCAGGGCATGGGTTTCAGGGCATGAGATTCAGGGCAGGTATTTCAGGGCATGTAATTCAGGGCATGAGTTTCTGGGCAGATGATTCAGGGCAGGAATTTTAGGGCATGTGATTCAGGGCATGTAATTCAGGACATGAGTTTCTGGGCAGATGATTCAGGGCAGGAATTTTAGGGCATGTGATTCAGGGCATGAGTTTCAGTGCATGCGTTTCAGGGCAGTAGTTTCAGGGTATGTGATTTAGGGTATGAGTTTCAGGGCATGAGATTCAGGGCTTGAGTTTCAGGGCATGAGATTCAGGGCAGGAGTTTTAGGGCATGTGATTCAGGGCACGAGTTTGAGTGCATGAGTTTCAGGGCAGGAGTTTCAGGGTATGTGATTTAGGGCATGAGTTTCAGAGCATGAGATTCAGGGCATGAGATTCAGGGTATGATTTTCAGGGCAGGAGATTCAGGGCAGGTGTTTCAGTGCAGGAGTTTCAGGGCATGAGATTCAGAGCATGAGATTCAGGGCATGAGTTTTAGGACAGGAGATTCAGGGCATGAGTTTCAGGGCATGAGTTTCAGGGCAGGGGTTTCAGGGCATGTAATTCAGGGCGTGAGTTTCAGGATATGAGATTCATGGCATGAGTTTGAGTGCAGGAGTTTCAGGGCATGAGATTCAGGGCATGAGTTTCAGGGCATGAGATTCAGAGCAGGTATTTCAGGGCATGTAATTCAGGGCATGAGTTTCTGGGCAGATAATTCAGGGCAGGAGTTTTAGGGCATGAGATTCAGGGCATGAGATTCAGGGCATGAGTTTCAGGGCATGAGATTCAGGGCAGGTATTTCAGGGCATGTAATTCAGGGCATGGTTTTCTGGGCAGATGATTCAGGGCAGGAATTTTAGGGCATGTGATTCAGGGCATGAGTTTCAGTGCATGAGTTTCAGGGCAGTAGTTTCAGGATATGTGATTTAGAGCATGAGTTTCAGGGCATGAGATTCAGGGCTTGAGTTTCAGGGCATGAGGTTCAGGGCATGAGTTTCAGGGCATGAGTTTCAGGGCAGGAGTTTTAGGGCATGTGATTCAGGGCATGAGTTTGAGTGCATGAGTTTCAGGGCAGGAGTTTCAGGGTATGTGATTTAGGGCATGAGATTCCGGGCATGAGATTCAGGGCTTGAGTTTCAGGGCATGAGGTTCAGGGCATGAGTTTCAGGTCATGAGATTCAGGGCATGAGTTTCAGTGCAGGAACTTGAGGGCATGAGATTCAGGGCATGAGTTTCAGAGCATGAGATTCAGGGCTTGAGATTCAGGGCATGATTTTCAGGGCAGGAGATTCAGAGCAGGTGTTTCAGTGCAGGAGTTTCAGGGCATGAGATTCAGGGCATGAGATTCAGGGCATGAGTTTCAGGACAGGAAATTCAGGGCATGAGTTTCAGGGCATGAGTTTCAGGGCAGGAGTTTCAGGGCATGTGATTCAGGGCGTGAGTTTCAGGATATGAGATTCATGACATGAGTTTCAGTGCAGGATTTTCAGGGCATGAGATTCAGGGCTTGAGTTTCAGGGCATGAGGTTCAGGGCATGAGTTTCAGGTCATGAGATTCAGGGCATGAGTTTCAGTGCAGGAACTTGAGGGCATGAGATTCAGGGCATGAGTTTCAGAGCATGAAATTCAGGGCATGAGATTCAGGGCATGATTTTCAGGGCAGGAGATTCAGGGCAGGTGTTTCAGTGCAGGAGTTTCAGGGCATGAGATTCAGGGCATGAGATTCAGGGCATGAGTTTCAGGACAGGAAATTCAGGGCATGAGTTTCAGGGCATGAGTTTCAGGGCAGGAGTTTCAGGGCATGTGATTCAGGGCGTGAGTTTCAGGATATGAGATTCATGGCATGAGTTTCAGTGCAGGAGTTTCAGGGCATGAGATTCAGGGCATCAGTTTCAGAGCATGAGATTCAGGGCATGAGATTCAGGGCATGATTTTCAGGGCAGGAGATTCAGGGCAGGTGTTTCAGTGCAGGAGTTTCAGGGCATGAGATTCAGGGCATGAGATTCAGGGCATGAGTTTCAGGACAGGAGATTGAGGGCATGAGTTTCAGGGCATGAGTTTCAGGGCATGAGATTCAGGGCATGAGATTCAGGGCTTCATTTTCAGGGCAGGAGATTCAGGGCAGGTGTTTCAGTGCAGGAGTTTCAGGGCACGAGATTCAGGGCATGAGATTCAGGGCATGAGTTTCAGGGCATGAGTTTCAGGGCATGAGTTTTAGGGCAGGAGTTTAAGGGCATGTGATTCAAGGCGTGAGTTTCAGGATATGAGATTCATGGCATGAGTTTCATGGCATGAGTTTCAGTGCAGGTGTTTCAGGGCAAGAGATTCAGGGCATGAGTTTCAGTGCAGGAGTTTCAGGGCATGAGATTCAGGGCATGAGTTTTCAGGGCATGAGATTCAGGGCAGGTATTTCAGGGCATGTAATTCAGGGCATGAGTTTCTGGGCAGATGATTCAGGGCATGAGTTTTAGGGCATGTGATTCAGGGCATGAGTTTCAGTGCATGAGTTTCAGGGCAGGAGTTTCAGGGCATGAGATTCAGGGCAGGTATTTCAGGGCATGTAATTCAGGGCATGAGTTTCTGGGCAGATGATTCAGGGCATGAGTTTCAGGGCATGAGATTCAGGGCATGAGTTTCAGTGCAGTTAATTGAGGGCATGAGATTCAGTGCACGAGTTTTAGAGCATGAGATTCAGGGCTTCATTTTCAGGGCAGGAGATTCAGGGCAGGTGTTTCAGTGCAGGAGTTTCAGGGCACGAGTTTCAGGGCATGAGATTCAGGGCATGAGTTTCAGGGCATGAGATTCAGTGCAGGTGTTTCAGGGCATGAGATTCAGGGCATGAGTTTCAGTGCATGAATTTGAGGACAGGAGTTTCAAGGCATGAGATTCAGGGCATGAGTTTCAGTGCATGAGTTTGAGGGCAGGAGTTTCAGGGCATGAGATTCAGGGCATGAGTTTCAGGGCATGAGATTCAGGGCAGGTATTTCAGGGCATGTAATTCAGGGCATGAGTTTCTGGGCAGATGATTCAGGGCATTAGTTTTAGGGCATGTGGATCAGGGCATGAGATTCAGTGCATGAGTTTCAGGGTATGTGATTTAGGGCATGAGTTTCAGGGCATGAGATTCAGGGCTTAGGTTTCAGGGCATGAGGTTCAGGGCATGAGTTTCAGGGCAGGAGTTTCAGGGCATGAGATT
>NW_027276597.1:22500-37478 GCF_030028105.1 Mobula birostris | reverse complement strand
GGGCTTGATTAACGATTTGCCCGAGCAGGGTTGGCTAACGCATTGTCAGGAGCGTGCGCGGTTGGTTCACGAAACTGCCTGTTCCGGGTTTCTAGAGCGTTGTCAGGCCCGGCCGACCGGGTTAGCGGGTTGCCAGACCCAACTTGAGGAAATTCAGTGCGGCGCGGGTAAACGGCGGGAGTAACTATGACTCTCTTAAGGTAAGGAGGGGGGCCCATGGGCCAGCAAGGAGTTTCTGATGAACATCGGCCGGGACATTTTGACGGCGGGGCAAGACGTAGTTGTTATTGAGGGTGAAGGGTTTGTCCTCAGCTGGTTGATTGTCGAATAGTCGGGGCTGCCGGGCCGGTTAGCGATTTGCCCGGCCGGCTTGGTTAACCATTTGCCCGGGCCGGGTTGGTTAACTAATTGTCAGGGTTGGGCTTGGTTAACCATTTGCCCGAGCCGGGTTGGTTAATGAATTGCCATGGCCGGGTTGATTAACGCATTGTCAGGGTTGGGCTTGGTTAAAGATTTCCCCGAGCAGGGTTGGCTAACGCATTGTCAGGAGCGTGCGCGGTTGGTTCACGAAACTGCCTGTTCCGGGTTTCTAGAGCGTTGTCAGGCCCGGCCGGCCGGGTTGGCGGGTTGCCAGACCCAACTTGAGGAAATTCAGTGCGGCGCGGGTAAACGGCGGGAGTAACTATGACTCTCTTAAGGTAAGGAGGGGGGCCCATGGGCCAGCAAGGAGTTTCTGATGAACATCGGCCGGGACATTTTGACGGCGGGGCAAGAACTAGTTGTTATTGAGGGCGAAGGGTTTGTCCTCAGCTGGTTGATTGTCGAATTGTCGGGACTGCCGGGCCGGCTACCGATTTGCCCGGCCGGCTTGGTTAACCATTTGCCCGAGCCGGGTTGGTTACCGAATTGTCAGGGTTGGGCTTGGTTAACCATTTGCCCGAGCCGGGTTGGTTAGTGAATTGCCATGGCCGGGTTGGTTAACGCAGTTTCAGGGTTGGGCTTGATTAACGATTTGCCCGAGCAGGGTTGGCTAACGCATTGTCAGGAGCGTGCGCGGTTGGTTCACGAAACTGCCTGTTCCGGGTTTCTAGAGCGTTGTCAGGCCCGGCCGGCCGGGTTAGCGGGTTGCCAGACCCAACTTGACGTAATTCAGTGCGGCGCGGGTAAACGGCGGGAGTAACTATGACTCTCTTAAGGTAAGGAGGGGGGCCCATGGGCCAGCAAGGAGTTTCTGATGAACATCGGCCGGGACATTTTGACGGCGGGGCAAGAACTAGTTGTTATTGAGGGCGAAGGGTTTGTCCTCAGCGGGTTGATTGTCGAATTGTCGGGGCTGCCGGGCCGGTTAACGATTTGCCCGGCCGGCTTGGTTAACCATTTGCCCGAGCCGGGTTGGTTAATGAATTGCCATGGCCGGGTTGGTTAACGCAGTTTCAGGGTTGGGCTTGATTAACGATTTGCCCGAGCAGGGTTGGCTAACGCATTGTCAGGAGCGTGCGCGGTTGGTTCACGAAACTGCCTGTTCCGGGTTTCTAGAGCGTTGTCAGGCCCGGCCGGCCGGGTTAGCGGGTTGCCAGACCCAACTTGAGGAAATTCAGTGCGGCGCGGGTAAACGGCGGGAGTAACTATGACTCTCTTAAGGTAAGGAGGGGGGCCCATGGGCCAGCAAGGAGTTTCTGATGAACATCGGCCGGGACATTTTGACGGCGGGGCAAGACGTAGTTGTTATTGAGGGTGAAGGGTTTGTCCTCAGCTGGTTGATTGTCGAATAGTCGGGGCTGCCGGGCCGGTTACCGATTTGCCCGGCCGGCTTGGTTAACCATTTGCCCGGGCCGGGTTGGTTAACTAATTGTCAGGGTTGGGCTTGGTTAACCATTTGCCCGAGCCGGGTTGGTTAATGAATTGCCATGGCCGGGTTGATTAACGCATTGTCAGGGTTGGGCTTGGTTAACGATTTCCCCGAGCAGGGTTGGCTAACGCATTGTCAGGAGCGTGCGCGGTTGGTTCACGAAACTGCCTGTTCCGGGTTTCTAGAGCGTTGTCAGGCCCGGCCGGCCGGGTTAGCGGGTTGCCAGACCCAACTTGACGAAATTCAGTGCGGCGCGGGTAAACGGCGGGAGTAACTATGACTCTCTTAAGGGTATGGAGGGGGGCCCATGGGCCAGCAAGGAGTTTCTGATGAACATCGGCCGGGACATTTTGACGGCGGGGCAAGAACTAGTTGTTATTGAGGGCGAAGGGCTTGTCCTCAGCTGGTTGATTGTCGAATAGTCGGGGCTGCCGGGCCGGTTACCGATTTGCCCGGCCGGCTTGGTTACCCATTTGCCCGGGCCGGGTTGGTTAACGAATTGTCAGGTTTAGGCTTGGTTAACCATTTGCCCGGGCCGGGTTGGTTAATGAATTGCCATGGCCGGGTTGGTTAACGCAGTTTCAGGGTTGGGCTTGATTAACGATTTGCCCGAGCAGGGTTGGCTAACGCATTGTCAGGAGCGTGCGCGGTTGGTTCACGAAACTGCCTGTTCCGGGTTTCTAGAGCGTTGTCAGGCCCGGCCGGCCGGGTTAGCGGCTTGCCAGACCCAACTTGACGAAATTCAGTGCGGCGCGGGTAAACGGCGGGAGTAACTATGACTCTCTTAAGGGTATGGAGGGGGGCCCATGGGCCAGCAAGGAGTTTCTGATGAACATCGGCCGGGACATTATGACGGCGGGGCAAGAACTAGTTGTTATTGAGGGCGAAGGGCTTGTCCTCAGCTGGTTGATTGTCGAATTGTCGGGACTGCCGGGCCGGTTAGCGATTTGCCCGGCCGGCTTGGTTAACCATTTGCCCGAGCCGGGTTGGTTACCGAATTGTCAGGGTTGGGCTTGGTTAACCATTTGCCCGAGCCGGGTTGGTTAATGAATTGCCATGGCCGGGTTGGTTAACGCAGTTTCAGGGTTGGGCTTGATTAACGATTTGCCCGAGCAGGGTTGGCTAACGCATTGTCAGGAGCGTGCGCGGTTGGTTCACGAAACTGCCTGTTCCGGGTTTCTAGAGCGTTGTCAGGCCCGGCCGGCCGGGTTAGCGGCTTGCCAGACCCAACTTGACGAAATTCAGTGCGGCGCGGGTAAACGGCGGGAGTAACTATGACTCTCTTAAGGAGGGGGGCCCATGGGCCAGCAAGGAGTTTCTGATGAACATCGGCCGGGACATTTTGACGGCGGGGCAAGAACTAGTTGTTATTGAGGGCGAAGGGTTTGTCCTCAGCGGGTTGATTGTCGAATTGTCGGGACTGCCGGGCCGGTTAGCGATTTGCCCGGCCGGCTTGGTTAACCATTTGCCCGAGCCGGGTTGGTTACCGAATTGTCAGGGTTGGGCTTGGTTAACCATTTGCCCGAGCCGGGTTGGTTAATGAATTGCCATGGCCGGGTTGGTTAACGCAGTTTCAGGGTTGGGCTTGATTAACGATTTGCCCGAGCAGGGTTGGCTAACGCATTGTCAGGAGCGTGCGCGGTTGGTTCACGAAACTGCCTGTTCCGGGTTTCTAGAGCGTTGTCAGGCCCGGCCGGCCGGGTTAGCGGCTTGCCAGACCCAACTTGACGAAATTCAGTGCGGCGCGGGTAAACGGCGGGAGTAACTATGACTCTCTTAAGGTATGGAGGGGGGCCCATGGGCCAGCAAGGAGTTTCTGATGAACATCGGCCGGGACATTTTGACGGCGGGGCAAGACGTAGTTGTTATTGAGGGTGAAGGGTTTGTCCTCAGCTGGTTGATTGTCGAATAGTCGGGGCTGCCGGGCCGGTTACCGATTTGCCCGGCCGGCTTGGTTAACCATTTGCCCGGGCCGGGTTGGTTACCGAATTGTCAGGGTTGGGCTTGGTTAACCATTTGCCCGGGCCGGGTTGGTTAACGCAGTTTCAGGGTTGGGCTTGATTAACGATTTGCCCGAGCAGGGTTGGCTAACGCATTGTCAGGAGCGTGCGCGGTTGGTTCACGAAACTGCCTGTTCCGGGTTTCTAGAGCGTTGTCAGGCCCGGCCGGCCGGGTTAGCGGGTTGCCAGACCCAACTTGAGGAAATTCAGTGCGGCGCGGGTAAACGGCGGGAGTAACTATGCTCTCTTAAGGTAAGGAGGGGGGCCCATGGGCCAGCAAGGAGTTTCTGATGAACATCGGCCGGGACATTTTGACGGCGGGGCAAGACGTAGTTGTTATTGAGGGTGAAGGGTTTGTCCTCAGCTGGTTGATTGTCGAATAGTCGGGGCTGCCGGGCCGGTTACCGATTTGCCCGGCCGGCTTGGTTAACCATTTGCCCGGGCCGGGTTGGTTAACTAATTGTCAGGGTTGGGCTTGGTTAACCATTTGCCCGAGCCGGGTTGGTTAATGAATTGCCATGGCCGGGTTGATTAACGCATTGTCAGGGTTGGGCTTGGTTAACGATTTCCCCGAGCAGGGTTGGCTAACGCATTGTCAGGAGCGTGCGCGGTTGGTTCACGAAACTGCCTGTTCCGGGTTTCTAGAGCGTTGTCAGGCCCGGCCGGCCGGGTTAGCGGGTTGCCAGACCCAACTTGACGAAATTCAGTGCGGCGCGGGTAAACGGCGGGAGTAACTATGACTCTCTTAAGGGTATGGAGGGGGGCCCATGGGCCAGCAAGGAGTTTCTGATGAACATCGGCCGGGACATTTTGACGGCGGGGCAAGAACTAGTTGTTATTGAGGGCGAAGGGCTTGTCCTCAGCTGGTTGATTGTCGAATAGTCGGGGCTGCCGGGCCGGTTACCGATTTGCCCGGCCGGCTTGGTTACCCATTTGCCCGGGCCGGGTTGGTTAACGAATTGTCAGGTTTAGGCTTGGTTAACCATTTGCCCGGGCCGGGTTGGTTAATGAATTGCCATGGCCGGGTTGGTTAACGCAGTTTCAGGGTTGGGCTTGATTAACGATTTGCCCGAGCAGGGTTGGCTAACGCATTGTCAGGAGCGTGCGCGGTTGGTTCACGAAACTGCCTGTTCCGGGTTTCTAGAGCGTTGTCAGGCCCGGCCGGCCGGGTTAGCGGCTTGCCAGACCCAACTTGACGAAATTCAGTGCGGCGCGGGTAAACGGCGGGAGTAACTATGACTCTCTTAAGGGTATGGAGGGGGGCCCATGGGCCAGCAAGGAGTTTCTGATGAACATCGGCCGGGACATTATGACGGCGGGGCAAGAACTAGTTGTTATTGAGGGCGAAGGGCTTGTCCTCAGCTGGTTGATTGTCGAATTGTCGGGACTGCCGGGCCGGTTAGCGATTTGCCCGGCCGGCTTGGTTAACCATTTGCCCGAGCCGGGTTGGTTACCGAATTGTCAGGGTTGGGCTTGGTTAACCATTTGCCCGAGCCGGGTTGGTTAATGAATTGCCATGGCCGGGTTGGTTAACGCAGTTTCAGGGTTGGGCTTGATTAACGATTTGCCCGAGCAGGGTTGGCTAACGCATTGTCAGGAGCGTGCGCGGTTGGTTCACGAAACTGCCTGTTCCGGGTTTCTAGAGCGTTGTCAGGCCCGGCCGGCCGGGTTAGCGGCTTGCCAGACCCAACTTGACGAAATTCAGTGCGGCGCGGGTAAACGGCGGGAGTAACTATGACTCTCTTAAGGTATGGAGGGGGGCCCATGGGCCAGCAAGGAGTTTCTGATGAACATCGGCCGGGACATTTTGACGGCGGGGCAAGACGTAGTTGTTATTGAGGGTGAAGGGTTTGTCCTCAGCTGGTTGATTGTCGAATAGTCGGGGCTGCCGGGCCGGTTACCGATTTGCCCGGCCGGCTTGGTTAACCATTTGCCCGGGCCGGGTTGGTTACCGAATTGTCAGGGTTGGGCTTGGTTAACCATTTGCCCGGGCCGGGTTGGTTAACGCAGTTTCAGGGTTGGGCTTGATTAACGATTTGCCCGAGCAGGGTTGGCTAACGCATTGTCAGGAGCGTGCGCGGTTGGTTCACGAAACTGCCTGTTCCGGGTTTCTAGAGCGTTGTCAGGCCCGGCCGGCCGGGTTAGCGGGTTGCCAGACCCAACTTGAGGAAATTCAGTGCGGCGCGGGTAAACGGCGGGAGTAACTATGCTCTCTTAAGGTAAGGAGGGGGGCCCATGGGCCAGCAAGGAGTTTCTGATGAACATCGGCCGGGACATTTTGACGGCGGGGCAAGACGTAGTTGTTATTGAGGGTGAAGGGTTTGTCCTCAGCTGGTTGATTGTCGAATAGTCGGGGCTGCCGGGCCGGTTACCGATTTGCCCGGCCGGCTTGGTTAACCATTTGCCCGGGCCGGGTTGGTTAACTAATTGTCAGGGTTGGGCTTGGTTAACCATTTGCCCGAGCCGGGTTGGTTAATGAATTGCCATGGCCGGGTTGATTAACGCATTGTCAGGGTTGGGCTTGGTTAACGATTTCCCCGAGCAGGGTTGGCTAACGCATTGTCAGGAGCGTGCGCGGTTGGTTCACGAAACTGCCTGTTCCGGGTTTCTAGAGCGTTGTCAGGCCCGGCCGGCCGGGTTAGCGGGTTGCCAGACCCAACTTGACGAAATTCAGTGCGGCGCGGGTAAACGGCGGGAGTAACTATGACTCTCTTAAGGGTATGGAGGGGGGCCCATGGGCCAGCAAGGAGTTTCTGATGAACATCGGCCGGGACATTTTGACGGCGGGGCAAGAACTAGTTGTTATTGAGGGCGAAGGGCTTGTCCTCAGCTGGTTGATTGTCGAATAGTCGGGGCTGCCGGGCCGGTTACCGATTTGCCCGGCCGGCTTGGTTACCCATTTGCCCGGGCCGGGTTGGTTAACGAATTGTCAGGTTTAGGCTTGGTTAACCATTTGCCCGGGCCGGGTTGGTTAATGAATTGCCATGGCCGGGTTGGTTAACGCAGTTTCAGGGTTGGGCTTGATTAACGATTTGCCCGAGCAGGGTTGGCTAACGCATTGTCAGGAGCGTGCGCGGTTGGTTCACGAAACTGCCTGTTCCGGGTTTCTAGAGCGTTGTCAGGCCCGGCCGGCCGGGTTAGCGGCTTGCCAGACCCAACTTGACGAAATTCAGTGCGGCGCGGGTAAACGGCGGGAGTAACTATGACTCTCTTAAGGGTATGGAGGGGGGCCCATGGGCCAGCAAGGAGTTTCTGATGAACATCGGCCGGGACATTATGACGGCGGGGCAAGAACTAGTTGTTATTGAGGGCGAAGGGCTTGTCCTCAGCTGGTTGATTGTCGAATTGTCGGGACTGCCGGGCCGGTTAGCGATTTGCCCGGCCGGCTTGGTTAACCATTTGCCCGAGCCGGGTTGGTTACCGAATTGTCAGGGTTGGGCTTGGTTAACCATTTGCCCGAGCCGGGTTGGTTAATGAATTGCCATGGCCGGGTTGGTTAACGCAGTTTCAGGGTTGGGCTTGATTAACGATTTGCCCGAGCAGGGTTGGCTAACGCATTGTCAGGAGCGTGCGCGGTTGGTTCACGAAACTGCCTGTTCCGGGTTTCTAGAGCGTTGTCAGGCCCGGCCGGCCGGGTTAGCGGCTTGCCAGACCCAACTTGACGAAATTCAGTGCGGCGCGGGTAAACGGCGGGAGTAACTATGACTCTCTTAAGGTATGGAGGGGGGCCCATGGGCCAGCAAGGAGTTTCTGATGAACATCGGCCGGGACATTTTGACGGCGGGGCAAGACGTAGTTGTTATTGAGGGTGAAGGGTTTGTCCTCAGCTGGTTGATTGTCGAATAGTCGGGGCTGCCGGGCCGGTTACCGATTTGCCCGGCCGGCTTGGTTAACCATTTGCCCGGGCCGGGTTGGTTACCGAATTGTCAGGGTTGGGCTTGGTTAACCATTTGCCCGGGCCGGGTTGGTTAACGCAGTTTCAGGGTTGGGCTTGATTAACGATTTGCCCGAGCAGGGTTGGCTAACGCATTGTCAGGAGCGTGCGCGGTTGGTTCACGAAACTGCCTGTTCCGGGTTTCTAGAGCGTTGTCAGGCCCGGCCGGCCGGGTTAGCGGGTTGCCAGACCCAACTTGAGGAAATTCAGTGCGGCGCGGGTAAACGGCGGGAGTAACTATGCTCTCTTAAGGTAAGGAGGGGGGCCCATGGGCCAGCAAGGAGTTTCTGATGAACATCGGCCGGGACATTTTGACGGCGGGGCAAGACGTAGTTGTTATTGAGGGTGAAGGGTTTGTCCTCAGCTGGTTGATTGTCGAATAGTCGGGGCTGCCGGGCCGGTTACCGATTTGCCCGGCCGGCTTGGTTAACCATTTGCCCGGGCCGGGTTGGTTAACTAATTGTCAGGGTTGGGCTTGGTTAACCATTTGCCCGAGCCGGGTTGGTTAATGAATTGCCATGGCCGGGTTGATTAACGCATTGTCAGGGTTGGGCTTGGTTAACGATTTCCCCGAGCAGGGTTGGCTAACGCATTGTCAGGAGCGTGCGCGGTTGGTTCACGAAACTGCCTGTTCCGGGTTTCTAGAGCGTTGTCAGGCCCGGCCGGCCGGGTTAGCGGGTTGCCAGACCCAACTTGACGAAATTCAGTGCGGCGCGGGTAAACGGCGGGAGTAACTATGACTCTCTTAAGGGTATGGAGGGGGGCCCATGGGCCAGCAAGGAGTTTCTGATGAACATCGGCCGGGACATTTTGACGGCGGGGCAAGAACTAGTTGTTATTGAGGGCGAAGGGCTTGTCCTCAGCTGGTTGATTGTCGAATAGTCGGGGCTGCCGGGCCGGTTACCGATTTGCCCGGCCGGCTTGGTTACCCATTTGCCCGGGCCGGGTTGGTTAACGAATTGTCAGGTTTAGGCTTGGTTAACCATTTGCCCGGGCCGGGTTGGTTAATGAATTGCCATGGCCGGGTTGGTTAACGCAGTTTCAGGGTTGGGCTTGATTAACGATTTGCCCGAGCAGGGTTGGCTAACGCATTGTCAGGAGCGTGCGCGGTTGGTTCACGAAACTGCCTGTTCCGGGTTTCTAGAGCGTTGTCAGGCCCGGCCGGCCGGGTTAGCGGCTTGCCAGACCCAACTTGACGAAATTCAGTGCGGCGCGGGTAAACGGCGGGAGTAACTATGACTCTCTTAAGGGTATGGAGGGGGGCCCATGGGCCAGCAAGGAGTTTCTGATGAACATCGGCCGGGACATTATGACGGCGGGGCAAGAACTAGTTGTTATTGAGGGCGAAGGGCTTGTCCTCAGCTGGTTGATTGTCGAATTGTCGGGACTGCCGGGCCGGTTAGCGATTTGCCCGGCCGGCTTGGTTAACCATTTGCCCGAGCCGGGTTGGTTACCGAATTGTCAGGGTTGGGCTTGGTTAACCATTTGCCCGAGCCGGGTTGGTTAATGAATTGCCATGGCCGGGTTGGTTAACGCAGTTTCAGGGTTGGGCTTGATTAACGATTTGCCCGAGCAGGGTTGGCTAACGCATTGTCAGGAGCGTGCGCGGTTGGTTCACGAAACTGCCTGTTCCGGGTTTCTAGAGCGTTGTCAGGCCCGGCCGGCCGGGTTAGCGGCTTGCCAGACCCAACTTGACGAAATTCAGTGCGGCGCGGGTAAACGGCGGGAGTAACTATGACTCTCTTAAGGTATGGAGGGGGGCCCATGGGCCAGCAAGGAGTTTCTGATGAACATCGGCCGGGACATTTTGACGGCGGGGCAAGAACTAGTTGTTATTGAGGGCGAAGGGCTTGTCCTCAGCTGGTTGATTGTCGAATTGTCGGGACTGCCGGGCCGGTTAGCGATTTGCCCGGCCGGCTTGGTTAACCATTTGCCCGGGCCGGGTTGGTTAACGAATTGTCAGGGTTGGGCTTGGTTAACCATTTGCCCGGGCCGGGTTGGTTACTGAATTGCCATGGCCGGGTTGGTTAACGCAGTTTCAGGGTTGGGCTTGATTAACGATTTGCCCGAGCAGGGTTGGCTAACGCATTGTCAGGAGGGTGCGCGGTTGGTTCACGAAACTGCCTGTTCCGGGTTTCCAGAGCGTTGTCAGGCCCGGCCGGCCGGGTTAGCGGCTTGCCAGACCCAACTTGACGAAATTCAGTGCGGCGCGGGTAAACGGCGGGAGTAACTATGACTCTCTTAAGGAGGGGGGCCCATGGGCCAGCAAGGAGTTTCTGATGAACATCGGCCGGGACATTTTGACGGCGGGGCAAGAACTAGTTGTTATTGAGGGCGAAGGGTTTGTCCTCAGCGGGTTGATTGTCGAATTGTCGGGACTGCCGGGCCGGTTAGCGATTTGCCCGGCCGGCTTGGTTAACCATTTGCCCGAGCCGGGTTGGTTACCGAATTGTCAGGGTTGGGCTTGGTTAACCATTTGCCCGAGCCGGGTTGGTTAATGAATTGCCATGGCCGGGTTGGTTAACGCAGTTTCAGGGTTGGGCTTGATTAACGATTTGCCCGAGCAGGGTTGGCTAACGCATTGTCAGGAGCGTGCGCGGTTGGTTCACGAAACTGCCTGTTCCGGGTTTCTAGAGCGTTGTCAGGCCCGGCCGGCCGGGTTAGCGGCTTGCCAGACCCAACTTGACGAAATTCAGTGCGGCGCGGGTAAACGGCGGGAGTAACTATGACTCTCTTAAGGTATGGAGGGGGGCCCATGGGCCAGCAAGGAGTTTCTGATGAACATCGGCCGGGACATTTTGACGGCGGGGCAAGACGTAGTTGTTATTGAGGGTGAAGGGTTTGTCCTCAGCTGGTTGATTGTCGAATAGTCGGGGCTGCCGGGCCGGTTACCGATTTGCCCGGCCGGCTTGGTTAACCATTTGCCCGGGCCGGGTTGGTTACCGAATTGTCAGGGTTGGGCTTGGTTAACCATTTGCCCGGGCCGGGTTGGTTAACGCAGTTTCAGGGTTGGGCTTGATTAACGATTTGCCCGAGCAGGGTTGGCTAACGCATTGTCAGGAGCGTGCGCGGTTGGTTCACGAAACTGCCTGTTCCGGGTTTCTAGAGCGTTGTCAGGCCCGGCCGGCCGGGTTAGCGGCTTGCCAGACCCAACTTGACGAAATTCAGTGCGGCGCGGGTAAACGGCGGGAGTAACTATGACTCTCTTAAGGTAAGGAGGGGGGGCCCATGGGCCAGCAAGGAGTTTCTGATGAACATCGGCCGGGACATTTTGACGGCGGGGCAAGAACTAGTTGTTATTGAGGGCGAAGGGTTTGTCCTCAGCTGGTTGATTGTCGAATTGTCGGGACTGCCGGGCCGGTTACCGATTTGCCCGGCCGGCTTGGTTAACCATTTGCCCGAGCCGGGTTGTTTAGCGAATTGCCACGTATGGGTTGGTTAACGAATTGTCGGGTTTGGGCTTGGTTAACGACTTGACCGTGCAGGGTTGGTTAACGAATTGTCGGGGTTGGGCTTGGTTAACGATTTGCCCGAGCAGGGTTGGTTAGCGAATTGTCCGGGTCAGACTGGTTAACGAATTGTCCGGCTGGGTTGGTGCACTCATTGCCAGGACAGGGTTGTTTAATGAATTGTCCGTTCCCAGTTGGTTCACGAATTGGCAAGGCCAGGGTGGTTAAGGAATTGTCCGGGCCAGGTTGGTTAACGAATTGCCCGTCCTGGCTGGTTAACGAATTGTCCGGGCCAGGTTGGTTAACGAATTGCCCGTCCTGGCTGGTTAACGAATTGTCAGGGTCAGGTTGGTTAACGAATTGCCATGGCCGGGTAGGTTAACGAATTGCCAGAGCCAGCTTGGTTAACGAATTGTCCGGCCGGGTTGGTTAACGAATTGTCCGTTCCCAGTTGGTTCACGAATTGGCAAGGACAGGGTGGTTAACGAATTGTCCGGCCGGGTTGGTGCACTCATTGCCAGGACAGGGTTGGTTACCGAATTGTCCGTTCCCAGTTGGTTCACGAATTGGAAAACCAGGGTGGTTAAAGTATTGTCCGGGCCTGGTTGGTTAACGAATTGCCCGTCCTGGTTGGTTAACGAATTGTCCGGGTCAGGTTGGTTAACGAATTGCCAGGGTCTGGTTGGTTACCGAATTGTCCGGCCGGGTTGGTGCACTCATTGCCAGGACAGGGTTGGTTGACGAATTGCCCGTCCTGGTTGGTTAACGAATTGCCAGGGTCTGGTTGGTTACCGAATTGTCCGGCCGGGTTGGTGCACTCATTGCCAGGACAGGGTTGGTTGACGAATTGCCCGTCCTGGTTGGTTAACGAATTGCCAGGGTCTGGTTGGTTACCGAATTGTCCGGCCGGGTTGGTGCACTCATTGCCAGGACAGGGTTGGTTAACGAATTGTCAGGGTCAGGTTGGTTAACGAATTGCCATGGCCGGGTAGGTTAACGAATTGCCAGAGCCAGCTTGGTTAACGAATTGTCCGGCCGGGTTGGTTAACGAATTGTCCCGGCCAGGTTGGTTAACGAATTGCCAGAGCCAGCTTGGTTAACGAATTGTCCGGCCGGGTTGGTGCACTCATTGCCAGGACAAGGTTGGTTAACGAATTGCCCGGTTCCGAATGGTTAACGAATTGCCCGGTCCCGTTCGGTTCACGAATTGCCCGCCCGCTGATTGTTAACTTTTCGCACCGGCGGGGGATGGCTTGGGTAACGAGCCTCCAAGATCTGTCGGTTAACCATTTGCCCGGTGGCAATTCGTTAACCAAGTCCGCTCCGGAAGTCTGGATGGGGGTCGGATTTGCCGGCCGAGGCCGACCCGGAGTTCCAGAGGCTCGGCCGCCGGGGTCAGATTCGGCCGCCCCTTTGACACATGCAATTTCTGTACGGGGGCATTGGCGGGGTTCCTGCAGATATATAGGGAGGCCGTTTTCACGAGTTGTTGAAGTATTCGGTAGATGGCACCGGCCTCCCCAATTGGTTAACCCGGGCCACGCGGCAGCTTTTCCGCACGATTCCGAAGATTGCCGGTATGGATTTTCGGACAAATACCCAATTGCGGAAGTCTGTCAGCGGGACCTATTCGCAGGCCCATGCCGGCCGAGGGGCGGCATTTTCCGTATGACTACCGGTGCTCCGGCCGCCGAATGGAAACCTTGCCCGAATGAATTTCTGACAAAGTCCCGAGGCGGGAGCCAGTAAGGGGACGTATTCGGCGGGCCGTGCCGGCCGAGCGGCGGCATTTTCGGAGGGACAACCGCAGGTCCCGCCGTCGATCCGAGACCTTGGCTGAAGAGTCGAAAGTAATCTAAGTCCCGACTCGGAAGTCAGAATGAAGGCGACTTCGGGGCCCTCCTGCCGACCGAGGCGGCCGATCGACGGCGGCACTACCGGAGGGCCGCCCGCCGAGCCAGCCGCGTGCCCTCGGCGCCACGCCGGTTAACCAATTGCCGTCGGAAGCCTGTGAAGGTCGGATCTGCCCCGTCGGGCGGGCCCGAGGTGCCCCGCGACCGGCATGAGCTCCGGGCGTCGTGCCGCCGGTTTGACACATGTCATTGTTGCACGGTCTGTCGCGGCTCTGGTTAACGAGTTAGGCCCGGAAGTCACTATGGGGGTCGGATTTGCCCCGCCTGGCGGGGCCAGAGTGCGACCTTCCCGGCAGGACTTCCGGGAGGCATCCCGCCGACTTGACACATGCAATTTCTGTACGGGGGGATTGGCGGGGTTCCCGGAGATTTACGGGAACACGTTTTCCAGACACACTTAGCAGGGTGACTAGTGGTACGGTTGACACAGTGCAGAGTTCTAAGTGAGCCTTACTCAATTGTGACTCAGTAAGCGGGAGGCCGGGCGAGCTCCGACTTACAATGATAAAAGCTTTTTTTCGCTATTTCCGAAAAAAATGACAAAGTCCAAGAACGCAGCGGGGGCTGCGGACAGACAGAGTCTGAGCGCGGACCGCGGGCGGCGGCCGGCAGACCGACGGTGGCAAAAGCTTTATATCGATCCGAAAAGCAAAGAGGCATTGTGTGTACCAAGACGGAGAAGGGACAAGCCTGCCGCTGGTGCCCTCGCGAGTGTCGTCTGCGTTAGACCTCTGTTCCCCGATCGATCCGGCTTGGTCGGTCCTACCTTTGGGAGAGGCCGAGTGGAAGCGACGGTCTCGACACGTGCGCCGAACTTCCGTGCTCGGCTCGTTACCATCTCCGGAGGTGGGCAGGTGGGTCTGCCGCGGGGCGGCCCGATTGCCGACCGAGGGCTTCATGCTTTGGGCGGAATTGACGTTGGGCATTCGCACGTTTGCACCACGATCGATTGACGGAGTCTCCCGCCGGCGGACGGGACTGCTGTGCGCATAGATGACGGGGGCCGGTCGAACGACCGTCGACCATCCCGAGAAGGCAGCTACACCCACGCGCATATACCTAGGCGGTGAAGGTGCGGACCTCACCGGCGCGATCGACGGGGTGGGATGGCGAGGCGTTCACCGGCGCGGCGTTAGGCCCTGGGCCGACGGAGGCGAGCGGCGACCGTCGACCGTCCTGAGAGCCAGCTCGGCGGAAGGGTGCGGGTGCGGACCTCACCCAGCGACGCGGCTCGATAGGGGATGGCGCGGCACTGCGACGACAGACATGGCCCGAGAGAGCAAGGGACGGGCGCGCCGGCCGCAGCAGCACTCTTTCGCGCCGTAGGGGCAAGGCGAAAGAGTCGGGAGAGTTCCATAGGCCAGAGTGGCAGGGAGATGCCCGGTTCAGCCTGACTCAACCGAAGCGTTGATCCTCGGTCACCAACGAGAGGAAGGAGAGGCTCTGCGCGCGCGGTGCTACCGACTGACGGCCGGCCGATGTGCGATTTCCAGAAGGTCGGGCGGCACCCGCGCGTTCCCTCCCCGCTCCAGCAGAGGCCGGAGACGTCCGGTCGCCAGAGCGGTCCGCGTGCAGCCTCCGGTTCCGCGAGAAGGCTAGTGTCCTCGGGACGAGGAGAGCCTTGTGAGCGGTCCGGCGGGCGGTGCAGCAAATTGTCGGTACGTTTCTCGGCATTGTCATATACGAATCCTGAGAGAGAAAGAGAAAAGGGGTGTCCGCGACGCGTACGTGGGCCAAGGGCGCGTGCGGCGCCGCGACACCCAGCGGATCCCTGCAATGGAGGGGACCGCCGATGGCTGAACCGAGCACCAACCTACCCCGGCGGCGGGGAGG
>NW_027276597.1:0-12500 GCF_030028105.1 Mobula birostris | reverse complement strand
CCGACTGGACTTGGTGCGTGCGGGAAGACGGGTGCTGCTATGGCCTCGGTTAACGAGTTGCCCCGGCTGGACTTGGTGCGGGAAGAGAGAGGTGGAATTGTGGCCCGGGTTAACGAGTTGCCCGGGCTCTCCGCCGGCTGCGGGCAGTTTTGGTTAACGAGTTGCCCAGCCAACTTTTTGGCGCGGTTAGGGGCATAATTAGTGTTGTCCCCCTTGGCTGTAAAGTTAGGCGCCTCTTCGTTAACCGGCGCCGCTGCGTTAGCCGGAGCTCGCCTCGGTCGGTCGGTGGGCGGCCCTCCGGCGGGATTGCTCCCACCGTGGATGGATGGCGCGCCTCGACCGGCCAGAGGCCGTGGAACCCGCCCGCCCGAAAGTCCCAAGTTGTGACTCGAGACATCGGGTAGGCGCGGGGAGCTCCGGTGGTCCGGCCGAAAATGCCGCCGCCCGGCCGGCACAGCCCTCCGAATCGGTCCCCAGGCGGACTTCCGCCAGTGGGAATTGGTCCGAAAATTCGTACGGGCAAAGTTGAGATTCGGCCGTAAATGCCGCCACGCGGCCCGGGTTAACGATGTGGGGAGGCCCGTGCCGCCTGTCGACCACTCCTCGGTGATCGTGAAAACCGCCTCCCCATATATCTGCAGGAACCCCGCCAATGCCCCCGTACAGAAATCGCATGTGTCAAAGGGGCGGCCGAACTTGACCCCGGCGGCCGGGGCTCTGGAACTCCCGGCCGGCAGTGGCCGGCAAATCCGACCCGCATCCGGACTTCCGAGCCAGACTTGGTTAACGAATTGCACCTGGGTAACCAAAACTCCCTGGACCACCCGATCTCCGGACACATGGTTCAAGCTCACACACCCACACACCCACCCACCCACCCACCGCGCGGGCCCCGTGCGCCGTAGCATTGGAAGAGGTGGGCTGCGCCAGCTGGTTTTTTTTATCGAATTGTCAGGGTCCGGTCGGGTTAAGGATTTGACAGGGCCAGCTTGACGAAATTCAGTGAAGCGCCGGTATTCGGCGGGAGTAACTATGACTTAAGGCGGGGGGCCCATGGGCCAGCAAGGAGTTTCTGATGAACATCGGCCGGGACATTTTGACGGCGGGGCAAGAACTAGTTGTTATTGAGGGCGAAGGGCTTGTCCTCAGCTGGTTGATTGTCGAATAGTCGGGGCTGCCGGGCCGGTTACCGATTTGCCCGGCCGGCTTGGTTACCCATTTGCCCGGGCCGGGTTGGTTAACGAATTGTCAGGTTTAGGCTTGGTTAACCATTTGCCCGGGCCGGGTTGGTTAGCGAATTGTCATGGTTGGGTTGGTTAACGAATTGTCGGGTTTGGGCTTGGTTAACGATTTGCCCGAGCAAGGTGGGTGAACACATTGTCAGGAGCGTGCGCGGTTGGTTCACGAAACTGCCTGTTCCGGGTTTGTAGAGCGTTGTCAGGCCCGGCCGGCCGGGTTAGCGGCTTGCCAGACCCAACTTGACGAAATTCAGTGCGGCGCGGGTAAACGGCGGGAGTAACTATGACTCTCTTAAGGTAAGGAGGGGGGGCCCATGGGCCAGCAAGGAGTTTCTGATGAACATCGGCCGGGACATTTTGACGGCGGGGCAAGACGTAGTTGTTATTGAGGGTGAAGGGTTTGTCCTCAGCTGGTTGATTGTCGAATAGTCGGGGCTGCCGGGCCGGTTACCGATTTGCCCGGCCGGCTTGGTTAACCATTTGCCCGGGCCGGGTTGGTTAACGAATTGTCAGGGTTGGGCTTGGTTAACCATTTGCCCGGGCCGGGTTGGTTAATGAATTGCCATGGCCGGGTTGGTTAACGCAGTTTCAGGGTTGGGCTTGATTAACGATTTGCCCGAGCAGGGTTGGCTAACGCATTGTCAGGAGCGTGCGCGGTTGGTTCACGAAACTGCCTGTTCCGGGTTTCTAGAGCGTTGTCAGGCCCGGCCGGCCGGGTTAGCGGCTTGCCAGACCCAACTTGACGAAATTCAGTGCGGCGCGGGTAAACGGCGGGAGTAACTATGACTCTCTTAAGGGTATGGAGGGGGGCCCATGGGCCAGCAAGGAGTTTCTGATGAACATCGGCCGGGACATTTTGACGGCGGGGCAAGAACTAGTTGTTATTGAGGGCGAAGGGCTTGTCCTCAGCTGGTTGATTGTCGAATAGTCGGGGCTGCCGGGCCGGTTACCGATTTGCCCGGCCGGCTTGGTTACCCATTTGCCCGGGCCGGGTTGGTTAACGAATTGTCAGGTTTAGGCTTGGTTAACCATTTGCCCGGGCCGGGTTGGTTAATGAATTGCCATGGCCGGGTTGGTTAACGCAGTTTCAGGGTTGGGCTTGATTAACGATTTGCCCGAGCAGGGTTGGCTAACGCATTGTCAGGAGCGTGCGCGGTTGGTTCACGAAACTGCCTGTTCCGGGTTTCTAGAGCGTTGTCAGGCCCGGCCGACCGGGTTAGCGGGTTGCCAGACCCAACTTGAGGAAATTCAGTGCGGCGCGGGTAAACGGCGGGAGTAACTATGACTCTCTTAAGGTAAGGAGGGGGGCCCATGGGCCAGCAAGGAGTTTCTGATGAACATCGGCCGGGACATTTTGACGGCGGGGCAAGACGTAGTTGTTATTGAGGGTGAAGGGTTTGTCCTCAGCTGGTTGATTGTCGAATAGTCGGGGCTGCCGGGCCGGTTAGCGATTTGCCCGGCCGGCTTGGTTAACCATTTGCCCGGGCCGGGTTGGTTAACTAATTGTCAGGGTTGGGCTTGGTTAACCATTTGCCCGAGCCGGGTTGGTTAATGAATTGCCATGGCCGGGTTGATTAACGCATTGTCAGGGTTGGGCTTGGTTAAAGATTTCCCCGAGCAGGGTTGGCTAACGCATTGTCAGGAGCGTGCGCGGTTGGTTCACGAAACTGCCTGTTCCGGGTTTCTAGAGCGTTGTCAGGCCCGGCCGGCCGGGTTGGCGGGTTGCCAGACCCAACTTGAGGAAATTCAGTGCGGCGCGGGTAAACGGCGGGAGTAACTATGACTCTCTTAAGGTAAGGAGGGGGGCCCATGGGCCAGCAAGGAGTTTCTGATGAACATCGGCCGGGACATTTTGACGGCGGGGCAAGAACTAGTTGTTATTGAGGGCGAAGGGTTTGTCCTCAGCTGGTTGATTGTCGAATTGTCGGGACTGCCGGGCCGGCTACCGATTTGCCCGGCCGGCTTGGTTAACCATTTGCCCGAGCCGGGTTGGTTACCGAATTGTCAGGGTTGGGCTTGGTTAACCATTTGCCCGAGCCGGGTTGGTTAGTGAATTGCCATGGCCGGGTTGGTTAACGCAGTTTCAGGGTTGGGCTTGATTAACGATTTGCCCGAGCAGGGTTGGCTAACGCATTGTCAGGAGCGTGCGCGGTTGGTTCACGAAACTGCCTGTTCCGGGTTTCTAGAGCGTTGTCAGGCCCGGCCGGCCGGGTTAGCGGGTTGCCAGACCCAACTTGACGTAATTCAGTGCGGCGCGGGTAAACGGCGGGAGTAACTATGACTCTCTTAAGGTAAGGAGGGGGGCCCATGGGCCAGCAAGGAGTTTCTGATGAACATCGGCCGGGACATTTTGACGGCGGGGCAAGAACTAGTTGTTATTGAGGGCGAAGGGTTTGTCCTCAGCGGGTTGATTGTCGAATTGTCGGGGCTGCCGGGCCGGTTAACGATTTGCCCGGCCGGCTTGGTTAACCATTTGCCCGAGCCGGGTTGGTTAATGAATTGCCATGGCCGGGTTGGTTAACGCAGTTTCAGGGTTGGGCTTGATTAACGATTTGCCCGAGCAGGGTTGGCTAACGCATTGTCAGGAGCGTGCGCGGTTGGTTCACGAAACTGCCTGTTCCGGGTTTCTAGAGCGTTGTCAGGCCCGGCCGGCCGGGTTAGCGGGTTGCCAGACCCAACTTGAGGAAATTCAGTGCGGCGCGGGTAAACGGCGGGAGTAACTATGACTCTCTTAAGGTAAGGAGGGGGGCCCATGGGCCAGCAAGGAGTTTCTGATGAACATCGGCCGGGACATTTTGACGGCGGGGCAAGACGTAGTTGTTATTGAGGGTGAAGGGTTTGTCCTCAGCTGGTTGATTGTCGAATAGTCGGGGCTGCCGGGCCGGTTACCGATTTGCCCGGCCGGCTTGGTTAACCATTTGCCCGGGCCGGGTTGGTTAACTAATTGTCAGGGTTGGGCTTGGTTAACCATTTGCCCGAGCCGGGTTGGTTAATGAATTGCCATGGCCGGGTTGATTAACGCATTGTCAGGGTTGGGCTTGGTTAACGATTTCCCCGAGCAGGGTTGGCTAACGCATTGTCAGGAGCGTGCGCGGTTGGTTCACGAAACTGCCTGTTCCGGGTTTCTAGAGCGTTGTCAGGCCCGGCCGGCCGGGTTAGCGGGTTGCCAGACCCAACTTGACGAAATTCAGTGCGGCGCGGGTAAACGGCGGGAGTAACTATGACTCTCTTAAGGGTATGGAGGGGGGCCCATGGGCCAGCAAGGAGTTTCTGATGAACATCGGCCGGGACATTTTGACGGCGGGGCAAGAACTAGTTGTTATTGAGGGCGAAGGGCTTGTCCTCAGCTGGTTGATTGTCGAATAGTCGGGGCTGCCGGGCCGGTTACCGATTTGCCCGGCCGGCTTGGTTACCCATTTGCCCGGGCCGGGTTGGTTAACGAATTGTCAGGTTTAGGCTTGGTTAACCATTTGCCCGGGCCGGGTTGGTTAATGAATTGCCATGGCCGGGTTGGTTAACGCAGTTTCAGGGTTGGGCTTGATTAACGATTTGCCCGAGCAGGGTTGGCTAACGCATTGTCAGGAGCGTGCGCGGTTGGTTCACGAAACTGCCTGTTCCGGGTTTCTAGAGCGTTGTCAGGCCCGGCCGGCCGGGTTAGCGGCTTGCCAGACCCAACTTGACGAAATTCAGTGCGGCGCGGGTAAACGGCGGGAGTAACTATGACTCTCTTAAGGGTATGGAGGGGGGCCCATGGGCCAGCAAGGAGTTTCTGATGAACATCGGCCGGGACATTATGACGGCGGGGCAAGAACTAGTTGTTATTGAGGGCGAAGGGCTTGTCCTCAGCTGGTTGATTGTCGAATTGTCGGGACTGCCGGGCCGGTTAGCGATTTGCCCGGCCGGCTTGGTTAACCATTTGCCCGAGCCGGGTTGGTTACCGAATTGTCAGGGTTGGGCTTGGTTAACCATTTGCCCGAGCCGGGTTGGTTAATGAATTGCCATGGCCGGGTTGGTTAACGCAGTTTCAGGGTTGGGCTTGATTAACGATTTGCCCGAGCAGGGTTGGCTAACGCATTGTCAGGAGCGTGCGCGGTTGGTTCACGAAACTGCCTGTTCCGGGTTTCTAGAGCGTTGTCAGGCCCGGCCGGCCGGGTTAGCGGCTTGCCAGACCCAACTTGACGAAATTCAGTGCGGCGCGGGTAAACGGCGGGAGTAACTATGACTCTCTTAAGGTATGGAGGGGGGCCCATGGGCCAGCAAGGAGTTTCTGATGAACATCGGCCGGGACATTTTGACGGCGGGGCAAGAACTAGTTGTTATTGAGGGCGAAGGGCTTGTCCTCAGCTGGTTGATTGTCGAATTGTCGGGACTGCCGGGCCGGTTAGCGATTTGCCCGGCCGGCTTGGTTAACCATTTGCCCGGGCCGGGTTGGTTAACGAATTGTCAGGGTTGGGCTTGGTTAACCATTTGCCCGGGCCGGGTTGGTTACTGAATTGCCATGGCCGGGTTGGTTAACGCAGTTTCAGGGTTGGGCTTGATTAACGATTTGCCCGAGCAGGGTTGGCTAACGCATTGTCAGGAGGGTGCGCGGTTGGTTCACGAAACTGCCTGTTCCGGGTTTCCAGAGCGTTGTCAGGCCCGGCCGGCCGGGTTAGCGGCTTGCCAGACCCAACTTGACGAAATTCAGTGCGGCGCGGGTAAACGGCGGGAGTAACTATGACTCTCTTAAGGAGGGGGGCCCATGGGCCAGCAAGGAGTTTCTGATGAACATCGGCCGGGACATTTTGACGGCGGGGCAAGAACTAGTTGTTATTGAGGGCGAAGGGTTTGTCCTCAGCGGGTTGATTGTCGAATTGTCGGGACTGCCGGGCCGGTTAGCGATTTGCCCGGCCGGCTTGGTTAACCATTTGCCCGAGCCGGGTTGGTTACCGAATTGTCAGGGTTGGGCTTGGTTAACCATTTGCCCGAGCCGGGTTGGTTAATGAATTGCCATGGCCGGGTTGGTTAACGCAGTTTCAGGGTTGGGCTTGATTAACGATTTGCCCGAGCAGGGTTGGCTAACGCATTGTCAGGAGCGTGCGCGGTTGGTTCACGAAACTGCCTGTTCCGGGTTTCTAGAGCGTTGTCAGGCCCGGCCGGCCGGGTTAGCGGCTTGCCAGACCCAACTTGACGAAATTCAGTGCGGCGCGGGTAAACGGCGGGAGTAACTATGACTCTCTTAAGGTATGGAGGGGGGCCCATGGGCCAGCAAGGAGTTTCTGATGAACATCGGCCGGGACATTTTGACGGCGGGGCAAGACGTAGTTGTTATTGAGGGTGAAGGGTTTGTCCTCAGCTGGTTGATTGTCGAATAGTCGGGGCTGCCGGGCCGGTTACCGATTTGCCCGGCCGGCTTGGTTAACCATTTGCCCGGGCCGGGTTGGTTACCGAATTGTCAGGGTTGGGCTTGGTTAACCATTTGCCCGGGCCGGGTTGGTTAACGCAGTTTCAGGGTTGGGCTTGATTAACGATTTGCCCGAGCAGGGTTGGCTAACGCATTGTCAGGAGCGTGCGCGGTTGGTTCACGAAACTGCCTGTTCCGGGTTTCTAGAGCGTTGTCAGGCCCGGCCGGCCGGGTTAGCGGCTTGCCAGACCCAACTTGACGAAATTCAGTGCGGCGCGGGTAAACGGCGGGAGTAACTATGACTCTCTTAAGGTAAGGAGGGGGGGCCCATGGGCCAGCAAGGAGTTTCTGATGAACATCGGCCGGGACATTTTGACGGCGGGGCAAGAACTAGTTGTTATTGAGGGCGAAGGGTTTGTCCTCAGCTGGTTGATTGTCGAATTGTCGGGACTGCCGGGCCGGTTACCGATTTGCCCGGCCGGCTTGGTTAACCATTTGCCCGAGCCGGGTTGTTTAGCGAATTGCCACGTATGGGTTGGTTAACGAATTGTCGGGTTTGGGCTTGGTTAACGACTTGACCGTGCAGGGTTGGTTAACGAATTGTCGGGGTTGGGCTTGGTTAACGATTTGCCCGAGCAGGGTTGGTTAGCGAATTGTCCGGGTCAGACTGGTTAACGAATTGTCCGGCTGGGTTGGTGCACTCATTGCCAGGACAGGGTTGTTTAATGAATTGTCCGTTCCCAGTTGGTTCACGAATTGGCAAGGCCAGGGTGGTTAAGGAATTGTCCGGGCCAGGTTGGTTAACGAATTGCCCGTCCTGGCTGGTTAACGAATTGTCCGGGCCAGGTTGGTTAACGAATTGCCCGTACTGGCTGGTTAACGAATTGTCAGGGTCAGGTTGGTTAACGAATTGCCATGGCCGGGTAGGTTAACGAATTGCCAGAGCCAGCTTGGTTAACGAATTGTCCGGCCGGGTTGGTTAACGAATTGTCCGTTCCCAGTTGGTTCACGAATTGGCAAGGACAGGGTGGTTAACGAATTGTCCGGCCGGGTTGGTGCACTCATTGCCAGGACAGGGTTGGTTACCGAATTGTCCGTTCCCAGTTGGTTCACGAATTGGAAAACCAGGGTGGTTAAAGTATTGTCCGGGCCTGGTTGGTTAACGAATTGCCCGTCCTGGTTGGTTAACGAATTGTCCGGGTCAGGTTGGTTAACGAATTGCCAGGGTCTGGTTGGTTACCGAATTGTCCGGCCGGGTTGGTGCACTCATTGCCAGGACAGGGTTGGTTGACGAATTGCCCGTCCTGGTTGGTTAACGAATTGCCAGGGTCTGGTTGGTTACCGAATTGTCCGGCCGGGTTGGTGCACTCATTGCCAGGACAGGGTTGGTTGACGAATTGCCCGTCCTGGTTGGTTAACGAATTGCCAGGGTCTGGTTGGTTACCGAATTGTCCGGCCGGGTTGGTGCACTCATTGCCAGGACAGGGTTGGTTAACGAATTGTCAGGGTCAGGTTGGTTAACGAATTGCCATGGCCGGGTAGGTTAACGAATTGCCAGAGCCAGCTTGGTTAACGAATTGTCCGGCCGGGTTGGTTAACGAATTGTCCCGGCCAGGTTGGTTAACGAATTGCCAGAGCCAGCTTGGTTAACGAATTGTCCGGCCGGGTTGGTGCACTCATTGCCAGGACAAGGTTGGTTAACGAATTGCCCGGTTCCGAATGGTTAACGAATTGCCCGGTCCCGTTCGGTTCACGAATTGCCCGCCCGCTGATTGTTAACTTTTCGCACCGGCGGGGGATGGCTTGGGTAACGAGCCTCCAAGATCTGTCGGTTAACCATTTGCCCGGTGGCAATTCGTTAACCAAGTCCGCTCCGGAAGTCTGGATGGGGGTCGGATTTGCCGGCCGAGGCCGACCCGGAGTTCCAGAGGCTCGGCCGCCGGGGTCAGATTCGGCCGCCCCTTTGACACATGCAATTTCTGTACGGGGGCATTGGCGGGGTTCCTGCAGATATATAGGGAGGCCGTTTTCACGAGTTGTTGAAGTATTCGGTAGATGGCACCGGCCTCCCCAATTGGTTAACCCGGGCCACGCGGCAGCTTTTCCGCACGATTCCGAAGATTGCCGGTATGGATTTTCGGACAAATACCCAATTGCGGAAGTCTGTCAGCGGGACCTATTCGCAGGCCCATGCCGGCCGAGGGGCGGCATTTTCCGTATGACTACCGGTGCTCCGGCCGCCGAATGGAAACCTTGCCCGAATGAATTTCTGACAAAGTCCCGAGGCGGGAGCCAGTAAGGGGACGTATTCGGCGGGCCGTGCCGGCCGAGCGGCGGCATTTTCGGAGGGACAACCGCAGGTCCCGCCGTCGATCCGAGACCTTGGCTGAAGAGTCGAAAGTAATCTAAGTCCCGACTCGGAAGTCAGAATGAAGGCGACTTCGGGGCCCTCCTGCCGACCGAGGCGGCCGATCGACGGCGGCACTACCGGAGGGCCGCCCGCCGAGCCAGCCGCGTGCCCTCGGCGCCACGCCGGTTAACCAATTGCCGTCGGAAGCCTGTGAAGGTCGGATCTGCCCCGTCGGGCGGGCCCGAGGTGCCCCGCGACCGGCATGAGCTCCGGGCGTCGTGCCGCCGGTTTGACACATGTCATTGTTGCACGGTCTGTCGCGGCTCTGGTTAACGAGTTAGGCCCGGAAGTCACTATGGGGGTCGGATTTGCCCCGCCTGGCGGGGCCAGAGTGCGACCTTCCCGGCAGGACTTCCGGGAGGCATCCCGCCGACTTGACACATGCAATTTCTGTACGGGGGGATTGGCGGGGTTCCCGGAGATTTACGGGAACACGTTTTCCAGACACACTTAGCAGGGTGACTAGTGGTACGGTTGACACAGTGCAGAGTTCTAAGTGAGCCTTACTCAATTGTGACTCAGTAAGCGGGAGGCCGGGCGAGCTCCGACTTACAATGATAAAAGCTTTTTTTCGCTATTTCCGAAAAAAATGACAAAGTCCAAGAACGCAGCGGGGGCTGCGGACAGACAGAGTCTGAGCGCGGACCGCGGGCGGCGGCCGGCAGACCGACGGTGGCAAAAGCTTTATATCGATCCGAAAAGCAAAGAGGCATTGTGTGTACCAAGACGGAGAAGGGACAAGCCTGCCGCTGGTGCCCTCGCGAGTGTCGTCTGCGTTAGACCTCTGTTCCCCGATCGATCCGGCTTGGTCGGTCCTACCTTTGGGAGAGGCCGAGTGGAAGCGACGGTCTCGACACGTGCGCCGAACTTCCGTGCTCGGCTCGTTACCATCTCCGGAGGTGGGCAGGTGGGTCTGCCGCGGGGCGGCCCGATTGCCGACCGAGGGCTTCATGCTTTGGGCGGAATTGACGTTGGGCATTCGCACGTTTGCACCACGATCGATTGACGGAGTCTCCCGCCGGCGGACGGGACTGCTGTGCGCATAGATGACGGGGGCCGGTCGAACGACCGTCGACCATCCCGAGAAGGCAGCTACACCCACGCGCATATACCTAGGCGGTGAAGGTGCGGACCTCACCGGCGCGATCGACGGGGTGGGATGGCGAGGCGTTCACCGGCGCGGCGTTAGGCCCTGGGCCGACGGAGGCGAGCGGCGACCGTCGACCGTCCTGAGAGCCAGCTCGGCGGAAGGGTGCGGGTGCGGAC
Source organism: Mobula birostris (assembly GCF_030028105.1). Taxonomy (NCBI): domain Eukaryota; kingdom Metazoa; phylum Chordata; class Chondrichthyes; order Myliobatiformes; family Myliobatidae; genus Mobula; species Mobula birostris. The sequence goes on along the minus strand of NW_027276597.1, from coordinate 2,203 downwards.
CTCACCCAGCGACGCGGCTCGATAGGGGATGGCGCGGCACTGCGACGACAGACATGGCCCGAGAGAGCAAGGGACGGGCGCGCCGGCCGCAGCAGCACTCTTTCGCGCCGTAGGGGCAAGGCGAAAGAGTCGGGAGAGTTCCATAGGCCAGAGTGGCAGGGAGATGCCCGGTTCAGCCTGACTCAACCGAAGCGTTGATCCTCGGTCACCAACGAGAGGAAGGAGAGGCTCTGCGCGCGCGGTGCTACCGACTGACGGCCGGCCGATGTGCGATTTCCAGAAGGTCGGGCGGCACCCGCGCGTTCCCTCCCCGCTCCAGCAGAGGCCGGAGACGTCCGGTCGCCAGAGCGGTCCGCGTGCAGCCTCCGGTTCCGCGAGAAGGCTAGTGTCCTCGGGACGAGGAGAGCCTTGTGAGCGGTCCGGCGGGCGGTGCAGCAAATTGTCGGTACGTTTCTCGGCATTGTCATATACGAATCCTGAGAGAGAAAGAGAAAAGGGGTGTCCGCGACGCGTACGTGGGCCAAGGGCGCGTGCGGCGCCGCGACACCCAGCGGATCCCTGCAATGGAGGGGACCGCCGATGGCTGAACCGAGCACCAACCTACCCCGGCGGCGGGGAGGCCACGTGCACGAGCGCGGCAGCTTACCTGGCGCACGACCGACCCCCCCCCACCCCCTCGCGCATCTGGCGGCGGGCGGACGGGCGGGGCGCAGGCCAGCCGGGCGCAGCGGTCGGACAGATGAGAAAGTAGGCGGTGAAGGTAGAAAAAGCGCAGGCAGGCGCTGGTGGCGTTGGTCGGCGGCGGCCACGTCGGGACGAAAGTGGCGTGACACTGGCGTCAGCTCCTCTGCTCAGCTCCGCTACTCGAATGCGCGTTTAGCTGGCACGCTCTCGCACTCACTCGCTCCGGACGTTCTCCTAGGCGGCACCGCTGATGCTAGCGGGCGCTCGTAGCAGGGGCGGCGAAGGCGGCTTCCGAGGAAAGGTCACCGGCGGCGGCCTCAACTCCTCCCGCGGTCTTTACTGAGGTACAAGATACGCGTGGCAGGCGTGGGGACTCTGGCCTGTGTCCTGTTCCCGGTCGACGTCCCGACCGTCCTCTCTCGAGTTAGCTCCGCGGCAGCAGCGGCGCTCGCCGTTTCGGGGGCGGCGGCGCGGTGGTGAGAGGTCGCGGCTGCGGCGCGCGGTGAGTATGACCGGCGGCGGCAGTGCTGATAGCGGGAGGCGTCGAAGGAAAGGGGGAGAAAAGTCCACGTCCTGCCTGCAGGCCGAAGTCAATACCGCAAAGGAAAGGCCGCTGCTCGCGTCTGAGCCTGTCGCCACGACTTCCGAGCCGTCCCGCAGCGACAGGCTGCGGTGGGTGGATCGGGCGGGCGGGCGGGCGCGCGCGCGTCAGGTGGCTGCCTGGCTGCAAGGCGTAGTGAAATGTCGGTTCCGCTACCTGGTTGATCCTGCCAGTAGCATATGCTTGTCTCAAAGATTAAGCCATGCATGTCTAAGTACACACGGCCGGTACAGTGAAACTGCGAATGGCTCATTAAATCAGTTATGGTTCCTTTGATCGCTCGCTTTGTTACTTGGATAACTGTGGTAATTCTAGAGCTAATACATGCCGACGAGCGCTGAGCCCACCCGGTGGTGATGCGTGCATTTATCAGACCAAAACCAATCCGGGCCCGCCCGGTAGCTTTGGTGACTCTAGATAACCTGGGGCCGATCGTACGTCCTCGTGACGGCGACGATCCATTCGAATGTCTGCCCTATCAACTTTCGATGGTACTATCTGTGCCTACCATGGTTACCACGGGTAACGGGGAATCAGGGTTCGATTCCGGAGAGGGAGCCTGAGAAACGGCTACCACATCCAAGGAAGGCAGCAGGCGCGCAAATTACCCACTCCCGACTCGGGGAGGTAGTGACGAAAAATAACAATACAGGACTCTTTCGAGGCCCTGTAATTGGAATGAGTACACTTTAAATCCTTTAACGAGGATCCATTGGAGGGCAAGTCTGGTGCCAGCAGCCGCGGTAATTCCAGCTCCAATAGCGTATATTAAAGCTGCTGCAGTTAAAAAGCTCGTAGTTGGATCTTGGGATCGGGCTGGCGGTCCGCCGCGAGGCGAGCTACCGCCTGTCCCAGCCCCTGCCTCTCGGCGCACCCTTGATGCTCTTAGCTGAGTGTCCTGGGGGTCCGAAGCGTTTA
>NW_027276596.1:0-37497 GCF_030028105.1 Mobula birostris | reverse complement strand
AGAGTCACTGTTAATTCAAGGTGTCTCACTGTGTAACTGTACAGAGTCACTGTTTCTTCAGGGTGAGGGTCACTGTGTAACTGTACAGAGTCACTGTTTATTCAGGGTGAGGGTCACTGTTTAACTGTACAGAGTCACTGTTTATACAGGGTGAGGGTCACTGTATAACTGTACAGAATAACTGTTGATTCAGGGTGAGGGCCACTCACTGTTTAACTGCACAGAGTCACTGTTTTATTGAGGGTGATTGTCACTGTGTAACTGTACAGGGTCACTGTATATTCAGGGTGACGGTCACTGTATACCTGTACAGAATCACTGTTCTTTCAGGGTGTGGGTCACTGTGTCTCTGTACAGAGTCACTGTCTATTCAGGGTGAGGGTCACTGTTTAACTGTACAGAGTCACTGTTAATTCTAGGCGACTCACTGTGTAACCGTACAGAGTTACTGTTTATTCAGGGTGAGGTTCACTGTGTAACTGTACAGTGTCACTGTTTATTCAGGGTAAGTGTCACTCACTGTGTAACTGTACAGGATCACTGTTTATTCAGGGTGAGGGTCACTGTGTAACTGTAGAGAGTCACTGTTTATTCAGGGTGAGGGTTACTGTGTAACTGTACAGAGTCACTGTTTATTCAGGGTGAGGGTCACTCACTTTCTCACAATACAGAGTCACTGTTTATTCAGGGTGAGGGTCACTCACTTTGTCAGTATACAGAGTCACTGTTTATTGAGGGTGAGAGTCACTGTGTCCCTGTACAGAGGCACTGTTTATTCAGGGTGAGGGTCACTGTGTAACTGTACAGAGTCACTGTTTATTCAGGGAGAGGTTCACTCACTGTGTCACTGTACAGAGTCACTTTTTATTTAGGGTGAGCGTCACTGTGCAATTGCACAGAGTCATTCTTTATTCAGTGTGAGGGTTACTGTGTCACTCTACAGAGTCACTGTTTATTCAGGGTGAGGGTCACTGTGTAACTGTACAGAGTCACTGTTTATTCAGGGTTAGGGTTACTGTGTCACTGTACAGAGTCACTGTTTATTCAGGGTGAGGATCACTGTGTAACTGTACGGAGTCACTGTATATTCAGGGTGAGGGTCACTCACTTTCTCACTATACAGAGTCACTGTTTATTCAGGGTGAGGGTCACTGTGTAACTGGACAGGGTAACTGTTCATTCAGGGTGAGGGTCACTGTGTAACTGTACAGAGTCACTGTTTATTCTGGTTGAGGGTCACTCACTGTGTCACTGTACAGAGTTACTGTTTATTCAGGGTGAGGGTCACTGTGAAACTGTACGGAGTCACAGTTTATTTAGGATGAGGCTCACTGTGTAACTGTACAGAGTCACTGTTTATTCAGGGTGAGGGTCACTCACTGTGTAACTGTACAGAGTCACTGTCTATTCTGGGTGAGGATCACTGAGTAACTGTACAGAGTCACTGTTTATTCAGGGTTAGCGTTACTCACTGTAACTGTACAGAATCAGTGTTTATTCAGTGTGAGGTTCACTGTGTAACTGTACAGAGTCACTGTTTCTTCAGGGTGAGGGTCACTGTGTAACTGTACAGAGTCACTGTTTCTTCAGGGTGAGGGTCACTGTGTAACTGTACAGAGTCACAGTATATTCAGGGTTAGGGTTACTCACTGTGTAACTATACAGAGTCACTGTGTAACTGTACAGAGTCACTGTTTATTCAGGGTGAGGGTCACTCACTGTGTCACTGTACAGAGTCACTTTTTATTCAGGGTGAGGGTCACTGTGCAATTGTACTGAGTCATTCTTTATTCAGTGTGAGGGATACAGAGTCACTCTTTATTCAGGGTGAGGATCACTGTGTAGCTGTACAGAGTCACTGTTTATTCAGAGTGAGGGTCACTGTGTGACTGTACAGAGTCAGTGTTTATTCAGGGTGAGGGTCACTGTGTAAATGTACAGAGTCACCTTTTATTCAGGGTGCGGGTCACTGTAACTGTACAGAGTCACTGTTTATTCAGGGTGAGGTTCACTCACTGTAACTGTACAGAGTCACTGTTTATTCAGGGTGAGGTTCACTCACTGTAACTGTACAGAGTCACTGTTTATTCAGGGTGAGGTTCACTCACTGTAACTGTACAGAGTCACTGTTTATTCAGGGTGAGGGTCACAGTGTCTAGGTACACAGTCACTGTTTATTCAGGGTGAGGGTCACGCATTGTAACTGTACAGAGTCACTGTTTATTGAGGGTGAGTGTCACTGTGTAACTGTAAAGAATCACTGTTTATTCAGGGTGAGGGACACTGTGTAACTGTACACAGCCACTGTTTATTCAGGGTGAGGGTCACTCACTGTGTCACTGTACAGAGGCACTGTTTTTTCAGGGTGAGGGTCATTGTGTAATTGTACAGAGTCACTTTTTATTCAGGGTGAGGGTCACTGTGTAACTGTACAAAGTCACTGTTTATTCAGGGTGAGGGTCACTGTGTAATTGTACAGAGTCACTGTGTATTCAGGGTGAGGGTCACTCACTGTGTAACTGTACAGAGTCACTGTTTATTCAGGGTGAGGGTCACTGTATAACTGTACAGAGTCACTGTGTATTCAGGGTGAGGGTCACTATGTAACTGTACAGAGTCAGTGATTATTCTGGGTGAGGGTCACTGTGGAACCGTGCAGAGTCACTGTTTATTCCGGGTGAGGGTCACTCGCTGTGTAAATGTACAGGGTCACTGTTTATTCAGGGTGAGGGTCACTCACTGTGTAACTGTACAGAGTCACTGTTTATTAAGTGTGAGGATCACTGTGTAACTGTACAGAGTCACTGTTTATTCAGGGAGAGGGTCACAGTGTAGCTGTATAGAGTTACTGTTTATTCAGGGTGAGGGTCAGTGTGTAACTGTACAGAGTCACTGTTTATTCAGGGTGAGGGTTACTGTGTCACTGTACAAAGTCACTGTTTATTCAGGGTGAGGGTCACTCACTGTGTCACTGTACAGAGTCACTTTTTATTCAGGGTGAGGGTCACTGTGTAATTGTACAGAGTCATTCTTTATTCAGTGTGATGGTTACTGTGTCACTCTACAGAGTCACTGTTTATTCAGGGTGAGGATCACTGTGCAACTGGACAGAGTCACTGTTCATTCAGGGTGAGGATCACTGTGTAACTGTACAGAGTCACTGTTTATTCTGGGTGAGGGTCACTGTGTAACTGTACAGAGTCACTGTTTATTCTGGGTGAGGGTCACTCGCTGTGTCACTCTACAGAGTCACTGTTTATTCAGGGTGAGGTTCACTGTGAAACTGCATAAAGTCACTTTTTTATTGAGGGGGAGGGTCACTGTTGAACTGTACAGTCACTGTTTATCAAGGATGAGGGTCACTGTGTAACTGTACAGAGTCACTGTTTATTAAGGATGAGGGTCACTGTGCGATTGTACAGAGTTATTCTTTATTCAGTGTGAGGGTTACTGTGTCACTCTGCAGAGACACTGTTAATTCAGGGTGAGGGTCACTGTTTAACTGGACAGGGTCACTGTTCATTCAGGGTGAGGGTTACTGTGTAACTGTACAGAGTCACTGTTTATTCAGGGTGAGGGTCACTCACTGTGTAACTGTACAGAGTCACTGTTTATTCAGGGTGACAGTCACTGTGTAACTATACAGAGTCACTGTTTCTTCTGGGTGAGGGTCACTCACTGTGTCACTGTACAGAGTCACTGTTTATTCAGGGTGAGGTTCACTATGAAACTGTACGGAGTCACTGTTTATTCAGGGTGAGGTTCACTATGAAACTGTACGGAGTTACTGTTTATTCAGGGTGAGGGTCAGTGTGGAACTGTACAGAGTCACTGTTTATTCAGGGTGAGGGTCACTGTGTAACTGTACACAGTCACTGTTTTATTGAGGGTGAGGGTCATTGTTTAATTGTACAGTGTCGCTGTTTATTCTGGGTGAGGGACACTGCGTAACTGTACAGTCACTGTTTACTCAGGGTGAGGGTCACTGTGTAACTGTGCGGAGTCAGTGTTTATTCAGGGTAAGTGTCACTCACTGTGTAACTGAACAGAGTCACTGTTGATTCAGGGTGAGGGTCACTGTGTAACTGTACAGAGTGAATGTTTATTTAGAGTGAGGGTCATTGTGTAATTGTACAGAGTCACTGTTTATGCAGGGCGATTTTCACTCTTTGTGTAACTGTAGAGAGTCACTGTTTATTCAGGGTGAGGGTCAGTGTGTAACTGTACGGAGTCACTGTTTTATTGACGGTGTGGGTCACTGTGTAACTGTACAGAGTAACTGTTTCTTCAGGGTGAGGGTCACTGTGTAACTGTACAGTGTCACTGTTTATTCAGGGTGAGAGTCAGTGTAACTGTACAGAGTCACTGTTTATTCAGGGTGAGGGTCACTGTGTAACTGGTACAGAGTCATTGTTTGTTCAGGGTGAGGGTCACTGTATAACTGTACAGAGTCACTGATTATTCGGGGTGAGGGTTACTGTGTAACTGTACAGAGTCACTTTTTATTCAGGGTGAGGGTCACTCACTTTGCCATTATACAGAGTCACTGTTTATTCAGGGTGAGGGTCACTGTGTAACTGGACAGGGTAACTGTTCATTCAGGGTGAGGGTCACTGTGTAACTGTACAGAGCCACTGTTTATTCTGGTTGAGGGTCACTCACTGTGTCACTGTACAGAGTCACTGTTTATTCAGGGTGAGGGTCACTGTGAAACTGTACGGAGTCACAGTTTATTCAGGATGAGGCTCACTGTGTAACTGTACAGAGTCACTGTTTATTCAGCGTTAGGGTCATTCACTGTGTAACTGTACAGAGTCACTGTTTATTCAGGGTGAGGGTCACTCACTGTGTAACTGTACAGAGTCAATGTCTATTCTGGGTGAGGATCACTGAGTAACTGTACAGAGTCACTGTTTATTCAGGGTTAGCGTTACTCACTGTAACTGTACAGAATCAGTGTTTATTCAGTGTGAGGTTCACTGTGTAACTGTACAGAGTCACTGTTTATTCAGGGTTAGGGTTACTCACTGTGTAACTATACAGAGTCACTGTGTAACTGTACAGAGTCACTGTTTGTTCAGGGTGAGGGTCACTGTGTAACTGTACAGAGTCACTGATTACTCAAGGTGAGGGTCACTGTGTAACTGAGCAGGGTCACTGTATAACTGTGCAGAGTCACTGTTTATTAAGGATGAGGGTCACTGTGTAACTGTATAGAGTCACTGTTTTATTGAGGGTGAGAGTCACTGTGTAACTGTACAGAGTCACTGTTTATTCAAGGTGAGGGTCACTGTGTAACTATACAAAGTCACTGTTTATTCAGGGTGAGAGTCAGTGTAACTGTACAGAGTCACTGTTTATTCAGGGTGAGGGTCACTGTGTAACTGGTACAGAGTCATTGTTTGTTCAGGGTGAGGGTCACTGTGTAACTGTACAGAGTCACTGATTATTCAGGGTGAGGGTTACTGTGTAACTGTACAGAGTCACTTTTTATTCAGGGTGATTGTCACTCACTTTGTCATTATACAGAGTCACTGTTTATTCAGGGTGAGGGTCACTGTGTAACTGGACAGGGTAACTGTTCATTCAGGGTGAGGGTCACTGTGTAACTGTACAGAGTCACTGTTTATTCTGGTTGAGGGTCACTCACTGTGTCACTGTACAGAGTCACTGTTTATTCAGGGTGAGGGTCACTGTGAAACTGTACGGAGTCACAGTTTATTCAGGATGAGGCTCACTGTGTAACTGTACAGAGTCACTGTTTATTCAGGGTGAGGGTCACTCACTGTGTAACTGTACAGAGTCACTGTCTATTCTGGGTGAGGAGCACTGAGTAACTGTACAGAATCAGTGTTTATTCAGTGTGAGGTTCACTGTGTAACTGTACAGAGTCACTGTTTCTTCAGAGTGAGGGTCACTGTGTAACTGTACAGAGTCACTGTTTATTCAGGGTGAGGGTCACTGTGTAACTGTACAGAGTCACTGTTTATTCAGGGTTAGGGTTACTCACTGTGTAACTATACAGAGTCACTGTGTAACTGTACAGAGTCACTGTTTATTCAGGGTGAGGGTCACTGTGTAACTGTACAGAGTCACTGATTACTCAAGGTGAGGGTCACTGTGTAACTGTGCAGGGTCACTGTATAACTGTGCAGAGTCACTGTTTATTAAGGATGAGGGTCACTGTGTAACTGTATAGAGTCACTGTTTTATTGAGGGTGAGGGTCACTGTGCAACTGTACAGAGTCACTGTTTATTCAGGGTTAGGGTTACTGTGTCACTGTACAGATTCACTGTTTATTCAGGGTGAGGGTCACTCACTTTGTCACTATACAGAGTCACTGTATATTCAGGGGGAGGGTCACTGTGCAATTGTACAGACTCATTCTTTATTCGGGGTGAAGATCACTGTGTAAGTGTACAGAGACACTGTTTATCCAGGGTGAGGGTCACTGTGTAACTGGACAGGGTAACTGTTCATTCAGGGTGAGGGTCACTGTGTAACTGTACAGAGTCACTGTTTATTCTGGTTGAGGGTCACTCACTGTGTCACTGTACAGAGTCACTGTTTATTCAGGGTGAGGGTCACTGTGTAACTGTACAGGGTCACTGTATATTCAGAGTGACGGTCACTGTATAACTGTACAGAATCACTGTTCATTCAGGGTGTGGGTCACTGTGTCTCTGTACAGAGCCACTGTTTATTCAGGGTGAGGGTCACTGTTTAACTGTACAGAGTCACTGTTAATTCAAGGTGACTCACTGTGTAACCGTACAGAGTTACTGTTTATTCAGGGTGAGGTTCACTGTGTAACTGTACAGAGTCACTGTTTATTCAGGATGAGGGCCACTCACTGTGTAACTGTACAGAGTCAATGTTTTATTGAGGGTGAGTGTCACTGTTTAACTGTACAGAGTCACTGTTTATTCAGGGTGAGGGTCACTCACTGTGTAACTGTACAGAGTCACTGTTTATTCAGGGGGAGGGTCAATGTGTAACTGTACAGAGTCACTGTTTATTCCGGGTGAGGGTCACTCGCTGTGTAAATGTACAGGGTCACTGTTTATTCAGGGTGAGGATCACTCACTGTGTAACTGTACAGAGTCACTATTTACTCTGGGTGAGGGTCACTGTGTAACTGTACACAGTCTCTGTTTATTAAGGATGAGGGTCACTGTGTAACTGTATAGAATCACTGTTTTATTGAGGGTGAGGGTCACTGTGTAACTGTACAGTCACTGTTCATTCAGGGTGAGGGTCACTGTGTCTCTGTACACACTCACTGTTTATTCAGGGTGAGGGTCACTCATTGTAACTGTACAGAGTCACTGTTTATTGAGGGTGAGGGTCACTCTGTCACTGTACAGAGGCACTGTTTATTCAGGGTGAGGGTCACTGTGTAACTGTACAGAGTGACTGATTATTCAGGGTGTGGGTCACTCACTGTGCAACTGTACAGAGTCACTGTTCATTCAGGGTGAGGGTCACTGTGTAACTGTACAGAGTCACTGTTTATTATGGGTGAGGGTCACTGTGTAACTGTACAGAGTCACTGTTTATTCAGGGTGAGGGTCACTCACTGTGTAACTGTACAGAGTCACTGTTTATTAAGGGTGAGGTCAATGTGTAACTGTACAGAATCACTGTTTATTCAGGGTGAGGGTCACTGTGTAACTGTACAGAGTCACTGTTTATTAAGGGTGAGGGTCACTGTGTAACTGTACAGCGTCACTGTTTTATTGAGGGTGAGGGTCACTGTGTAACAGTACAGAGTCACTGTTTATTCAGGGTTATGGTCAATCATTGTGTTACTGTACAGAGTCATTGTTTATTCAGGGTGAGGTTCACTCACTGTAACTGTACAGAGTCACTGTTTATTCAGGGTGTGGGTCACTGTGTAACTGTAAAGAGTCACTGTTTATTCAGGTTGATGGTCACTGTGTCACTGTACAGACTCACTGTTTATTCAGGGTGAGGGTCACTATGTAACTCTACGGAGTCACTGTTTATTCAGGGTGAGGGTCAGTGTGTAACTGTACAGGGTCACTGTTTATTCAGGGTGACGGTCACTCTATAACTGTACAGAATCACTGTTTATTCAGGGTGAGGGTCACTGTGTAACTGTACAGAGTCACTGTTTTATTGAGGGTGAGAGTTACTGTGTAACTGTACAGAGTCACTGTTTATTCAGGGTGAGGGTCACTGTAACTTTACAGAGTCACTGTTTATTCAGGGTGAGGGTCACGGTGTAACTGTACAGAGTCACTGTTTATTCAGGGTGAGGGGCACTCACTGTGTAACTGTACAGGGTCACTGTTTATTCAGGGGGAGGGTCACTGTGCAATTGTACAGACTCATTCTTTATTCTGGGTGAAGATCACTGTGTAAGTGTACAGAGACACTGTCTATTCAGGGTGAGGGTCACTGTGTAACTGGACAGGGTAACTGTTCATTGAGGGTGACGGTCACTCTATAACTCTACAGAATCACTGTTTATTCAGGGTGAGGGTCACTGTGTAACTGTACAGAGTGAACGTTTATTCAGCGTGAGGGTCATTCACTGTGTAACTGTACAGTCACTGTTTATTCAGGGTGAGGGTCACTGTGTCTCTGTACACAGTCACTGTTTATTCAGGGTGTGGGTCACTCTGTCTTGTACAGAGTCACTGTTTTATTGAGGGTGAGAGTCACTGTGTAAATGTACAGAGTCACTGTTTATTCAGGGTGAGGGTCACTGTAACTTTACAGAGTCACTGTTTATTCAGGGTGAGGGTCACGGTGTAACTGTACAGAGTCACTGTTTATTCAGGGTGAGGGGCACTCACTGTGTAACTGTACAGAGTCACTGTTTATTCAGGGTGAGGGTCACTGTGTAACTGTACAGAGTGACTGTTTATTCAGGGTGAGGGTCACTGTGTAACTGTACGGAGTCACTGTTTATAAAGGGTGAGGGTCACTCACTGTAACTATACAGAGTCATTGTTTATTCAGGGTAAGGGTCACTGTGTAACTGCACAGAGTCACTGTGTGTTCAGGGTGAGGGTCACTGTATAACTGTACAGAATCACTGTTTATTCAGGGTGAGGGTCACATTGTCTAGGTACACAGTCACTGTTCATTCAGGGTGAGGGTCACTCGCTGTAATTGGACAGAGTCACTGTTTATTCAGGGTGAGGGTCACTGTGTAACTGTACAAAGTCACTGTTTATTCAGGGTGAGGGTTACTGTGTCACTGTACAGAGTCACTGTTTATTCAGGGTGAAGATCACTGTGTAACTGTACAGAGTCACTGCTTATTCAGGGTGAGGGTCACTGTCACTGTACGGAGTCACTGTTTATTCAGGGTGAGGGTCACTCACTGTGTAACTGTACAGAGTCACTGTTTACTCAGGGTGAGGGTCACTGTAACTGTACAGAGTCACTGTTTATTAAGGGTGCGGGTCACTGTGTCGCTGTATAGAGTCACTGTTTATTCTGGGTGAGGGTCACTCATTGTGTAACTGTACAGAGTCATTGTTTATTCAGGGTAAGGGTCACTGTGTAACTGTACAGAGTCACTGTTTATTCAGGGTGAGGGTCACTGTATAACTGTACAGAGTCACTGTTTATTCTGGGTGAGGGTCACTGTGGAACTGTACAGAGTCACTGTTTATTTAGAGTGAGGGTCACTGTGTAATTGTACAGAGTCACTGTTTATGCAGGGCGATTTTCATTCTTTGCGTAACTGTACAGAGTCACTGTTTATGCAGGGCGATTTTCACTCTTTGTGTAACTGTACAGAGTCACTGTTTATTAAGTGTGAGAGTCAATGTGTAACTGTACAGAGTCACTGTTTTATTGACGGTGAGGGTCACTGTATAACTGTACAGAGTCACTGTTTATTCATGGTGAGGGTTACTGTGTCACTGTACAGAGTCACTGTTTTATTGAGGGTGAGGGTCACTGTATAACTGCACAGAGTCACTGTTTATTCAGGGTGAGTGTCACTCTGTAACTGTACACAGTCAGTGTTTATTCCGGGTGAGGTGCACTCGCTGTGTAAATGTACAGAGTCACTGTTTATTCAGGGTGAGGGTCACTCACTGTGTAACTGTACAGTGTCACTGTTTATTCAGGGTGATGGTCACTGTGTCACTGTACAGACTCACTGTTTATTCAGGGTGAGGGTCACTGTGTAACTGTACAGAGTGAATGTTTATTCAGGGTGAGGGTCATTCACTGTGTAACTGTACAGAATCACTGTTTATTTAGGGTGTGGGTCACTCTGTCTTGTACAGAGTCACTGTTTTATTGAGGGTGAGAGTCACTGTATAACTACAGAGTCACTGTTTATTCAGGGTGAGGGTCACTGTGTCTCTCTACAGAGTCACTGTTCATTCAGGGTGAGGGTCACTGTAGAACTGTGCAGAGTCACTGTTTATTAAGGATGAGGGTCACTGTGTAACTGTACAGAGTCACTGTGTATTCAGGGTGAGGGTCACTCACTGTGTAACTGTGCAGAGTCACTGTTCATTCAGGGTGAGGGTCACTGTGTAACTGTACAGAGTCACTGTTCATTCAGGGTGAGGGTCACTCGCTGTAACTGTACAGAGTCACTGTTTATTCTGGGTGAGGGTCACTGTGTAACTGTACAAAGTCACTGTTTATTCAGGGTGAGGGTAACTGAGTCACTGTACAGAGTCACTGTTTATTCAGGGTGAGGGTCACTGTGTAACTGTACAGAGTCACTGTTTATTCAGGATGAGGGTCAGTGTGTAACTGTACAGGGTCACTGTTTATTCAGGGTGACGGTCACTGTATAACTGCACAGAATCACTGTTTATTCAGGGTGAGGGTCACGGTGTAACTGTACAGAGTCACTGTTTATTCAGGGTGAGGGTCACTGTGTAACTGTACAGAGTGAATGTTTATTCAGCGTGAGTGTCATTCACTGTGTAACTGTACAGAATCACTGTTTATTCAGTGTGTGGGTCACTCTGTCTTGTACAGAGTCAATGTTTTATTGAGGGTGAGAGTCACTGTGTTACTGTACAGAGTCACTGTTTATTCAGGGTGAGGGTCACTGTAACTTTACAGTCACTGTTTATTCAGGGTGAGGGTCACTCACTGTGTAACTGTACAGAGTCACTGTTTATTCAGGGTGAGAGTCACTGTGTTACTGTACAGAGTCACTGTTTATTCAGGGTGAGGGTCACTGTAACTTTACAGTCACTGTTTATTCAGGGTGAGGGTCACTCACTGTGTAACTGTACAGAGTCACTGTTTATTCAGGGTGAGGGTCACTGTGTAACTGTACAGAGTGAATGTTTATTCAGCGTGAGTGTCATTCACTGTGTAACTGTACAGAATCACTGTTTATTCAGTGTGTGGGTCACTCTGTCTTGTACAGAGTCAATGTTTTATTGAGGGTGAGAGTCACTGTGTTACTGTACAGAGTCACTGTTTATTCAGGGTGAGGGTCACTGTAACTTTACAGTCACTGTTTATTCAGGGTGAGGGTCACTCACTGTGTAACTGTACAGAGTCACTGTTTATTCAGGGTGATGGTCACTGTGTAACTGTACAGAGTCACTGTTTACTCAGGGTGAGGGTCACTCAGTGTGTAACTGTGCAGAGTCACTGCTTATTCAGGGTGAGGTTCACTGTGTAACTGTACAGAGTCAGTGTTTATTCAGGGTGAGGGTGACTGTATAACTGTAGAGAGTCACTGTTTATTCAGGGTGAGGGTCACTGCATAACTGTACAGAGTCACTGTTTATTCTGGGTGAGGGTCACTGTGGAACTGTACAGAGTCACTGTTTATTTAGAGTGAGGGTCACTGTGTAATAGTACAGAGTCACTGTTTATGCAGGGCGATTTTCACTCTTTGTGTAACTGTACAGGGTCACTGTTTATTCAGGGTGAGGGTCAGTGTGTTATTGTACAGAGTCACTGTTTATTGAGGGTGAGGGTCACTGTGTAACTGTACAGAGTAACTGTTTCTTCAGGGTGAGGGTCACTGTGTAACTGTACAGAGCCACTGTATATTCAGGGTGAGGGTTACTGTGTCACTGTACAGAGTCACTGTTTATTCAGGGTGAGGATCATTGTGTAACTGTAAAGAGTCACTGTTTATTCAGGGTGAGGGTCACTGTGTAACTGTACAGAGTCACTGTTTATTTAGGGTGAGGGTCACTGTGTAACTGTACAGAGTCACTGTTTATTCAGGGTGAGGGTCACTCACTGTGTAACTGTACAGAGTCACTGTTTATTCCGGGTGAGGGTCACACGCTGTGTAAATTTACAGGCTCACTGTTTATTCAGGGTGAGGATCGCTCACTGTGTAACTGTACAGAGTCACTGTTTATTCAGGGTGAGGGTCACTGTGTAACTGTACAGAGTGAATGTTTATTCAGCGTGAGTGTCATTCACTGTGTAACTGTACAGAATCACTGTTTATTCAGTGTGTGGGTCACTCTGTCTTGTACAGAGTCAATGTTTTATTGAGGGTGAGAGTCACTGTGTTACTGTACAGAGTCACTGTTTATTCAGGGTGAGGGTCACTGTAACTTTACAGTCACTGTTTATTCAGGGTGAGGGTCACTCACTGTGTAACTGTACAGAGTCACTGTTTATTCAGGGTGACGGTCACTGTGTAACTGTACAGAGTCACTGTTTACTCAGGGTGAGGGTCACTCAGTGTGTAACTGTGCAGAGTCACTGCTTATTCAGGGTGAGGTTCACTGTGTAACTGTACAGAGTCAGTGTTTATTCAGGGTGAGGGTGACTGTATAACTGTAGAGAGTCACTGTTTATTCAGGGTGAGGGTCACTGCATAACTGTACAGAGTCACTGTTTATTCAGGGTGAGGGTCACTGTGTAACTGTACAGAGTCACTGTTTATTCAGGGTGACGGTCACTGTGTAACTGTACAGAGTCACTGTTTACTCAGGGTGAGGGTCACTCACTGTGTAACTGTGCAGAGTCACTCCTTATTCAGGGTGAGGGTCACTGTGTAACTGTACAGAGTCACTGTTTATTCAGGGTGAGGGTGACTGTATAACTGTACAGAGTCACTGTTTATTCAGGGTGAGGGTCACTGTATAAATGTACAGAGTCACTGTTTATTCTGGGTGAGGGTCACTGTGGAACTGTACAGAGTCACTGTTTATTTAGAGTGAGGGTCATTGTGTAATTGTACAGAGTCACTGTTTATGCAGGGCGATTTTCACTCTTTGTGTAACTGTACAGAGTCACTGTTTATTCAGGGTGAGGGTCAGTGTGTAACTGTACAGAGTCACTGTTTATTAACTGTGAGAGTCAATGTGCAACTGTACAGAGTCACTGTTTTATTGACGGTGTGGGTCACTGTGTAACTGAACAGAGTAACTGTTTCTTCAGGGTGAGGATCACTGTGTAACTGTACAGAGTCACTGTTTATTCAGGGTGAGGGTCACCGTGTCACTGGACAGAGTCACTGTTTATTCAGGGTGAGGATCACTGTGTAACTGTACAGAGTCACTGTTTATTCAGGGTGAGGGTCACTGTGTAACTGTACAGAGTCACTGTTTATTCAGGGTGAGGGTCACTCACTGTGTAACTGTACAGAGTCACTGTTTTATTGAGGGTGAGGGTCACTTGCTGTGTAAATGTACAGGGTCACTGTTTCTTCAGGGTGAGGGTCACTGTGTAACTGTACAGAGTCACTGTTTCTTCAGGGTGAGGGTCACTGTGTAACTGTACAGAGTCACAGTATATTCAGGGTTAGGGTTACTCACTGTGTAACTATACAGAGTCACTGTGTAACTGTACAGAGTCACTGTTTATTCAGGGTGAGGGTCACTCACTGTGTCACTGTACAGAGTCACTTTTTATTCAGGGTGAGGGTCACTGTGCAATTGTACTGAGTCATTCTTTATTCAGTGTGAGGGATACAGAGTCACTCTTTATTCAGGGTGAGGATCACTGTGTAGCTGTACAGAGTCACTGTTTATTCAGAGTGAGGGTCACTGTGTGACTGTACAGAGTCAGTGTTTATTCAGGGTGAGGGTCACTGTGTAAATGTACAGAGTCACCTTTTATTCAGGGTGAGGGTCACTGTAACTGTACAGAGTCACTGTTTATTCAGGGTGAGGTTCACTCACTGTAACTGTACAGAGTCACTGTTTATTCAGGGTGAGGTTCACTCACTGTAACTGTACAGAGTCACTGTTTATTCAGGGTGAGGTTCACTCACTGTAACTGTACAGAGTCACTGTTTATTCAGGGTGATGGTCACAGTGTCTAGGTACACAGTCACTGTTTATTCAGGGTGAGGGTCACGCATTGTAACTGTACAGAGTCACTGTTTATTGAGGGTGAGTGTCACTGTGTAACTGTAAAGAATCACTGTTTATTCAGGGTGAGGGACACTGTGTAACTGTACACAGCCACTGTTTATTCAGGGTGAGGGTCACTCACTGTGTCACTGTACAGAGGCACTGTTTTTTCAGGGTGAGGGTCATTGTGTAATTGTACAGAGTCACTTTTTATTCAGGGTGAGGGTCACTGTGTAACTGTACAAAGTCACTGTTTATTCAGGGTGAGTGTCACTGTGTAATTGTACAGAGTCACTGTGTATTCAGGGTGAGGGTCACTCACTGTGTAACTGTACAGAGTCACTGTTTATTCAGGGTGAGGGTCACTGTATAACTGTACAGAGTCACTGTGTATTCAGGGTGAGGGTCACTATGTAACTGTACAGAGTCAGTGATTATTCTGGGTGAGGGTCACTGTGGAACCGTGCAGAGTCACTGTTTATTCCGGGTGAGGGTCACTCGCTGTGTAAATGTACAGGGTCACTGTTTATTCAGGGTGAGGGTCACTCACTGTGTAACTGTACAGAGTCACTGTTTATTAAGTGTGAGGATCACTGTGTAACTGTACAGAGTCACTGTTTATTCAGGGAGAGGGTCACAGTGTAGCTGTATAGAGTTACTGTTTATTCAGGGTGAGGGTCACTGTCTCTCTGTACAGAGTCACTGTTTATTCAGGGTGAGGGTCAGTGTGTAACTGTACAGAGTCACTGTTTATTCAGGGTGAGGGTTACTGTGTCAATGTACAGAGTCACTGTTTATTCAGGGTGAGGGTCACTCACTGTGTCACTGTACAGAGTCACTTTTTATTCAGGGTGAGGGTCACTGTGTAATTGTACAGAGTCATTCTTTATTCAGTGTGATGGTTACTGTGTCACTCTACAGAGTCACTGTTTATTCAGGGTGAGGATCACTGTGCAACTGGACAGAGTCACTGTTCATTCAGGGTGAGGATCACTGTGTAACTGTACAGAGTCACTGTTTATTCTGGGTGAGGGTCACTGTGTAACTGTACAGAGTCACTGTTTATTCTGGGTGAGGGTCACTCGCTGTGTCACTCTACAGAGTCACTGTTTATTCAGGGTGAGGTTCACTGTGAAACTGCATAAAGTCACTTTTTTATTGAGGGGGAGGGTCACTGTTGAACTGTACAGTCACTGTTTATCAAGGATGAGGGTCACTGTGTAACTGTACAGAGTCACTGTTTATTCAGGGTGAGGGTCACCGTGTCACTGGACAGAGTCACTGTTTATTCAGGGTGAGGATCACTGTGTAACTGTACAGAGTCACTGTTTATTCAGGGTGAGGGTCACTGTGTAACTGTACAGAGTCACTGTTTATTCAGGGTGAGGGTCACTCACTGTGTAACTGTACAGAGTCACTGTTTTATTGAGGGTGAGGGTCACTTGCTGTGTAAATGTACAGGGTCACTGTTTCTTCAGGGTGAGGGTCACTGTGTAACTGTACAGAGTCACTGTTTCTTCAGGGTGAGGGTCACTGTGTAACTGTACAGAGTCACAGTATATTCAGGGTTAGGGTTACTCACTGTGTAACTATACAGAGTCACTGTGTAACTGTACAGAGTCACTGTTTATTCAGGGTGAGGGTCACTCACTGTGTCACTGTACAGAGTCACTTTTTATTCAGGGTGAGGGTCACTGTGCAATTGTACTGAGTCATTCTTTATTCAGTGTGAGGGATACAGAGTCACTCTTTATTCAGGGTGAGGATCACTGTGTAGCTGTACAGAGTCACCGTTTATTCAGAGTGAGGGTCACTGTGTGACTGTACAGAGTCAGTGTTTATTCAGGGTGAGGGTCACTGTGTAAATGTACAGAGTCACCTTTTATTCAGGGTGAGGGTCACTGTAACTGTACAGAGTCACTGTTTATTCAGGGTGAGGTTCACTCACTGTAACTGTACAGAGTCACTGTTTATTCAGGGTGAGGTTCACTCACTGTAACTGTACAGAGTCACTGTTTATTCAGGGTGAGGTTCACTCACTGTAACTGTACAGAGTCACTGTTTATTCAGGGTGATGGTCACAGTGTCTAGGTACACAGTCACTGTTTATTCAGGGTGAGGGTCACGCATTGTAACTGTACAGAGTCACTGTTTATTGAGGGTGAGTGTCACTGTGTAACTGTAAAGAATCACTGTTTATTCAGGGTGAGGGACACTGTGTAACTGTACACAGCCACTGTTTATTCAGGGTGAGGGTCACTCACTGTGTCACTGTACAGAGGCACTGTTTTTTCAGGGTGAGGGTCATTGTGTAATTGTACAGAGTCACTTTTTATTCAGGGTGAGGGTCACTGTGTAACTGTACAAAGTCACTGTTTATTCAGGGTGAGTGTCACTGTGTAATTGTACAGAGTCACTGTGTATTCAGGGTGAGGGTCACTCACTGTGTAACTGTACAGAGTCACTGTTTATTCAGGGTGAGGGTCACTGTATAACTGTACAGAGTCACTGTGTATTCAGGGTGAGGGTCACTATGTAACTGTACAGAGTCAGTGATTATTCTGGGTGAGGGTCACTGTGGAACCGTGCAGAGTCACTGTTTATTCCGGGTGAGGGTCACTCGCTGTGTAAATGTACAGGGTCACTGTTTATTCAGGGTGAGGGTCACTCACTGTGTAACTGTACAGAGTCACTGTTTATTAAGTGTGAGGATCACTGTGTAACTGTACAGAGTCACTGTTTATTCAGGGAGAGGGTCACAGTGTAGCTGTATAGAGTTACTGTTTATTCAGGGTGAGGGTCACTGTCTCTCTGTACAGAGTCACTGTTTATTCAGGGTGAGGGTCAGTGTGTAACTGTACAGAGTCACTGTTTATTCAGGGTGAGGGTTACTGTGTCAATGTACAGAGTCACTGTTTATTCAGGGTGAGGGTCACTCACTGTGTCACTGTACAGAGTCACTTTTTATTCAGGGTGAGGGTCACTGTGTAATTGTACAGAGTCATTCTTTATTCAGTGTGATGGTTACTGTGTCACTCTACAGAGTCACTGTTTATTCAGGGTGAGGATCACTGTGCAACTGGACAGAGTCACTGTTCATTCAGGGTGAGGATCACTGTGTAACTGTACAGAGTCACTGTTTATTCTGGGTGAGGGTCACTGTGTAACTGTACAGAGTCACTGTTTATTCTGGGTGAGGGTCACTCGCTGTGTCACTCTACAGAGTCACTGTTTATTCAGGGTGAGGTTCACTGTGAAACTGCATAAAGTCACTTTTTTATTGAGGGGGAGGGTCACTGTTGAACTGTACAGTCACTGTTTATCAAGGATGAGGGTCACTGTGTAACTGTACAGAGTCACTGTTTATTCAGGGTGAGGATCACTCACTGTGTAACTGTACAGAGTCACTGTTTATTCAGGGTGAGGATCACTGTGTAACTGTACAGAGTCACTGTTTATTCAGGGTGAGGGTCACTGTGTAACTGGACAGGGTAACTGTTCATTCAGGGTGAGGGTCACTGTGTAACTGTACAGAGTCACTGTTTATTCTGGTTGAGGGTCACTCACTGTGTCACTGTACAGAGTCACTGTTTATTCAGGGTGAGGGTCACTGTGTAACTGTACAGGGTCACTGTATATTCAGAGTGACGGTCACTGTATAACTGTACAGAATCACTGTTCATTCAGGGTGTGGGTCACTGTGTCTCTGTACAGAGCCACTGTTTATTCAGGGTGAGGGTCACTGTTTAACTGTACAGAGTCACTGTTAATTCAAGGTGACTCACTGTGTAACCGTACAGAGTTACTGTTTATTCAGGGTGAGGTTCACTGTGTAACTGTACAGAGTCACTGTTTATTCAGGATGAGGGCCACTCACTGTGTAACTGTACAGAGTCAATGTTTTATTGAGGGTGAGTGTCACTGTTTAACTGTACAGAGTCACTGTTTATTCAGGGTGAGGGTCACTCACTGTGTAACTGTACAGAGTCACTGTTTATTCAGGGGGAGGGTCAATGTGTAACTGTACAGAGTCACTGTTTATTCCGGGTGAGGGTCACTCGCTGTGTAAATGTACAGGGTCACTGTTTATTCAGGGTGAGGATCACTCACTGTGTAACTGTACAGAGTCACTATTTACTCTGGGTGAGGGTCACTGTGTAACTGTACACAGTCTCTGTTTATTAAGGATGAGGGTCACTGTGTAACTGTATAGAATCACTGTTTTATTGAGGGTGAGGGTCACTGTGTAACTGTACAGTCACTGTTCATTCAGGGTGAGGGTCACTGTGTCTCTGTACACACTCACTGTTTATTCAGGGTGAGGGTCACTCATTGTAACTGTACAGAGTCACTGTTTATTGAGGGTGAGGGTCACTCTGTCACTGTACAGAGGCACTGTTTATTCAGGGTGAGGGTCACTGTGTAACTGTACAGAGTGACTGATTATTCAGGGTGTGGGTCACTCACTGTGCAACTGTACAGAGTCACTGTTCATTCAGGGTGAGGGTCACTGTGTAACTGTACAGAGTCACTGTTTATTATGGGTGAGGGTCACTGTGTAACTGTACAGAGTCACTGTTTATTCAGGGTGAGGGTCACTCACTGTGTAACTGTACAGAGTCACTGTTTATTAAGGGTGAGGTCAATGTGTAACTGTACAGAATCACTGTTTATTCAGGGTGAGGGTCACTGTGTAACTGTACAGAGTCACTGTTTATTAAGGGTGAGGGTCACTGTGTAACTGTACAGCGTCACTGTTTTATTGAGGGTGAGGGTCACTGTGTAACAGTACAGAGTCACTGTTTATTCAGGGTTATGGTCAATCATTGTGTTACTGTACAGAGTCATTGTTTATTCAGGGTGAGGTTCACTCACTGTAACTGTACAGAGTCACTGTTTATTCAGGGTGTGGGTCACTGTGTAACTGTAAAGAGTCACTGTTTATTCAGGTTGATGGTCACTGTGTCACTGTACAGACTCACTGTTTATTCAGGGTGAGGGTCACTATGTAACTCTACGGAGTCACTGTTTATTCAGGGTGAGGGTCAGTGTGTAACTGTACAGGGTCACTGTTTATTCAGGGTGACGGTCACTCTATAACTGTACAGAATCACTGTTTATTCAGGGTGAGGGTCACTGTGTAACTGTACAGAGTCACTGTTTTATTGAGGGTGAGAGTTACTGTGTAACTGTACAGAGTCACTGTTTATTCAGGGTGAGGGTCACTGTAACTTTACAGAGTCACTGTTTATTCAGGGTGAGGGTCACGGTGTAACTGTACAGAGTCACTGTTTATTCAGGGTGAGGGGCACTCACTGTGTAACTGTACAGGGTCACTGTTTATTCAGGGGGAGGGTCACTGTGCAATTGTACAGACTCATTCTTTATTCTGGGTGAAGATCACTGTGTAAGTGTACAGAGACACTGTCTATTCAGGGTGAGGGTCACTGTGTAACTGGACAGGGTAACTGTTCATTGAGGGTGACGGTCACTCTATAACTCTACAGAATCACTGTTTATTCAGGGTGAGGGTCACTGTGTAACTGTACAGAGTGAACGTTTATTCAGCGTGAGGGTCATTCACTGTGTAACTGTACAGTCACTGTTTATTCAGGGTGAGGGTCACTGTGTCTCTGTACACAGTCACTGTTTATTCAGGGTGTGGGTCACTCTGTCTTGTACAGAGTCACTGTTTTATTGAGGGTGAGAGTCACTGTGTAAATGTACAGAGTCACTGTTTATTCAGGGTGAGGGTCACTGTAACTTTACAGAGTCACTGTTTATTCAGGGTGAGGGTCACGGTGTAACTGTACAGAGTCACTGTTTATTCAGGGTGAGGGGCACTCACTGTGTAACTGTACAGAGTCACTGTTTATTCAGGGTGAGGGTCACTGTGTAACTGTACAGAGTGACTGTTTATTCAGGGTGAGGGTCACTGTGTAACTGTACGGAGTCACTGTTTATAAAGGGTGAGGGTCACTCACTGTAACTATACAGAGTCATTGTTTATTCAGGGTAAGGGTCACTGTGTAACTGCACAGAGTCACTGTGTGTTCAGGGTGAGGGTCACTGTATAACTGTACAGAATCACTGTTTATTCAGGGTGAGGGTCACATTGTCTAGGTACACAGTCACTGTTCATTCAGGGTGAGGGTCACTCGCTGTAATTGGACAGAGTCACTGTTTATTCAGGGTGAGGGTCACTGTGTAACTGTACAAAGTCACTGTTTATTCAGGGTGAGGGTTACTGTGTCACTGTACAGAGTCACTGTTTATTCAGGGTGAAGATCACTGTGTAACTGTACAGAGTCACTGCTTATTCAGGGTGAGGGTCACTGTCACTGTACGGAGTCACTGTTTATTCAGGGTGAGGGTCACTCACTGTGTAACTGTACAGAGTCACTGTTTACTCAGGGTGAGGGTCACTGTAACTGTACAGAGTCACTGTTTATTAAGGGTGCGGGTCACTGTGTCGCTGTATAGAGTCACTGTTTATTCTGGGTGAGGGTCACTCATTGTGTAACTGTACAGAGTCATTGTTTATTCAGGGTAAGGGTCACTGTGTAACTGTACAGAGTCACTGTTTATTCAGGGTGAGGATCACTGTATAACTGTACAGAGTCACTGTTTATTCTGGGTGAGGGTCACTGTGGAACTGTACAGAGTCACTGTTTATTTAGAGTGAGGGTCACTGTGTAATTGTACAGAGTCACTGTTTATGCAGGGCGATTTTCATTCTTTGCGTAACTGTACAGAGTCACTGTTTATGCAGGGCGATTTTCACTCTTTGTGTAACTGTACAGAGTCACTGTTTATTAAGTGTGAGAGTCAATGTGTAACTGTACAGAGTCACTGTTTTATTGACGGTGAGGGTCACTGTATAACTGTACAGAGTCACTGTTTATTCATGGTGAGGGTTACTGTGTCACTGTACAGAGTCACTGTTTTATTGAGGGTGAGGGTCACTGTATAACTGCACAGAGTCACTGTTTATTCAGGGTGAGTGTCACTCTGTAACTGTACACAGTCAGTGTTTATTCCGGGTGAGGTGCACTCGCTGTGTAAATGTACAGAGTCACTGTTTATTCAGGGTGAGGGTCACTCACTGTGTAACTGTACAGTGTCACTGTTTATTCAGGGTGATGGTCACTGTGTCACTGTACAGACTCACTGTTTATTCAGGGTGAGGGTCACTGTGTAACTGTACAGAGTGAATGTTTATTCAGGGTGAGGGTCATTCACTGTGTAACTGTACAGAATCACTGTTTATTTAGGGTGTGGGTCACTCTGTCTTGTACAGAGTCACTGTTTTATTGAGGGTGAGAGTCACTGTATAACTACAGAGTCACTGTTTATTCAGGGTGAGGGTCACTGTGTCTCTCTACAGAGTCACTGTTCATTCAGGGTGAGGGTCACTGTAGAACTGTGCAGAGTCACTGTTTATTAAGGATGAGGGTCACTGTGTAACTGTACAGAGTCACTGTGTATTCAGGGTGAGGGTCACTCACTGTGTAACTGTGCAGAGTCACTGTTCATTCAGGGTGAGGGTCACTGTGTAACTGTACAGAGTCACTGTTCATTCAGGGTGAGGGTCACTCGCTGTAACTGTACAGAGTCACTGTTTATTCTGGGTGAGGGTCACTGTGTAACTGTACAAAGTCACTGTTTATTCAGGGTGAGGGTAACTGAGTCACTGTACAGAGTCACTGTTTATTCAGGGTGAGGGTCACTGTGTAACTGTACAGAGTCACTGTTTATTCAGGATGAGGGTCAGTGTGTAACTGTACAGGGTCACTGTTTATTCAGGGTGACGGTCACTGTATAACTGCACAGAATCACTGTTTATTCAGGGTGAGGGTCACGGTGTAACTGTACAGAGTCACTGTTTATTCAGGGTGAGGGTCACTGTGTAACTGTACAGAGTGAATGTTTATTCAGCGTGAGTGTCATTCACTGTGTAACTGTACAGAATCACTGTTTATTCAGTGTGTGGGTCACTCTGTCTTGTACAGAGTCAATGTTTTATTGAGGGTGAGAGTCACTGTGTTACTGTACAGAGTCACTGTTTATTCAGGGTGAGGGTCACTGTAACTTTACAGTCACTGTTTATTCAGGGTGAGGGTCACTCACTGTGTAACTGTACAGAGTCACTGTTTATTCAGGGTGAGAGTCACTGTGTTACTGTACAGAGTCACTGTTTATTCAGGGTGAGGGTCACTGTAACTTTACAGTCACTGTTTATTCAGGGTGAGGGTCACTCACTGTGTAACTGTACAGAGTCACTGTTTATTCAGGGTGAGGGTCACTGTGTAACTGTACAGAGTGAATGTTTATTCAGCGTGAGTGTCATTCACTGTGTAACTGTACAGAATCACTGTTTATTCAGTGTGTGGGTCACTCTGTCTTGTACAGAGTCAATGTTTTATTGAGGGTGAGAGTCACTGTGTTACTGTACAGAGTCACTGTTTATTCAGGGTGAGGGTCACTGTAACTTTACAGTCACTGTTTATTCAGGGTGAGGGTCACTCACTGTGTAACTGTACAGAGTCACTGTTTATTCAGGGTGATGGTCACTGTGTAACTGTACAGAGTCACTGTTTACTCAGGGTGAGGGTCACTCAGTGTGTAACTGTGCAGAGTCACTGCTTATTCAGGGTGAGGTTCACTGTGTAACTGTACAGAGTCAGTGTTTATTCAGGGTGAGGGTGACTGTATAACTGTAGAGAGTCACTGTTTATTCAGGGTGAGGGTCACTGCATAACTGTACAGAGTCACTGTTTATTCTGGGTGAGGGTCACTGTGGAACTGTACAGAGTCACTGTTTATTTAGAGTGAGGGTCACTGTGTAATAGTACAGAGTCACTGTTTATGCAGGGCGATTTTCACTCTTTGTGTAACTGTACAGGGTCACTGTTTATTCAGGGTGAGGGTCAGTGTGTTATTGTACAGAGTCACTGTTTATTGAGGGTGAGGGTCACTGTGTAACTGTACAGAGTAACTGTTTCTTCAGGGTGAGGGTCACTGTGTAACTGTACAGAGCCACTGTATATTCAGGGTGAGGGTTACTGTGTCACTGTACAGAGTCACTGTTTATTCAGGGTGAGGATCATTGTGTAACTGTAAAGAGTCACTGTTTATTCAGGGTGAGGGTCACTGTGTAACTGTACAGAGTCACTGTTTATTTAGGGTGAGGGTCACTGTGTAACTGTACAGAGTCACTGTTTATTCAGGGTGAGGGTCACTCACTGTGTAACTGTACAGAGTCACTGTTTATTCCGGGTGAGGGTCACACGCTGTGTAAATTTACAGGGTCACTGTTTATTCAGGGTGAGGATCACTCACTGTGTAACTGTACAGAGTCACTGTTTATTCAGGGTGAGGGTCACTGTGTAACTGTACAGAGTGAATGTTTATTCAGCGTGAGTGTCATTCACTGTGTAACTGTACAGAATCACTGTTTATTCAGTGTGTGGGTCACTCTGTCTTGTACAGAGTCAATGTTTTATTGAGGGTGAGAGTCACTGTGTTACTGTACAGAGTCACTGTTTATTCAGGGTGAGGGTCACTGTAACTTTACAGTCACTGTTTATTCAGGGTGAGGGTCACTCACTGTGTAACTGTACAGAGTCACTGTTTATTCAGGGTGACGGTCACTGTGTAACTGTACAGAGTCACTGTTTACTCAGGGTGAGGGTCACTCAGTGTGTAACTGTGCAGAGTCACTGCTTATTCAGGGTGAGGTTCACTGTGTAACTGTACAGAGTCAGTGTTTATTCAGGGTGAGGGTGACTGTATAACTGTAGAGAGTCACTGTTTATTCAGGGTGAGGGTCACTGCATAACTGTACAGAGTCACTGTTTATTCAGGGTGAGGGTCACTGTGTAACTGTACAGAGTCACTGTTTATTCAGGGTGACGGTCACTGTGTAACTGTACAGAGTCACTGTTTACTCAGGGTGAGGGTCACTCACTGTGTAACTGTGCAGAGTCACTCCTTATTCAGGGTGAGGGTCACTGTGTAACTGTACAGAGTCACTGTTTATTCAGGGTGAGGGTGACTGTATAACTGTACAGAGTCACTGTTTATTCAGGGTGAGGGTCACTGTATAAATGTACAGAGTCACTGTTTATTCTGGGTGAGGGTCACTGTGGAACTGTACAGAGTCACTGTTTATTTAGAGTGAGGGTCATTGTGTAATTGTACAGAGTCACTGTTTATGCAGGGCGATTTTCACTCTTTGTGTAACTGTACAGAGTCACTGTTTATTCAGGGTGAGGGTCAGTGTGTAACTGTACAGAGTCACTGTTTATTAACTGTGAGAGTCAATGTGCAACTGTACAGAGTCACTGTTTTATTGACGGTGTGGGTCACTGTGTAACTGTACAGAGTAACTGTTTCTTCAGGGTGAGGATCACTGTGTAACTGTACAGAGTCACTGTTTATTCAGGGTGAGGGTCACCGTGTCACTGGACAGAGTCACTGTTTATTCAGGGTGAGGATCACTGTGTAACTGTACAGAGTCACTGTTTATTCAGGGTGAGGGTCACTGTGTAACTGTACAGAGTCACTGTTTATTCAGGGTGAGGGTCACTCACTGTGTAACTGTACAGAGTCACTGTTTTATTGAGGGTGAGGGTCACTTGCTGTGTAAATATACAGGGTCACTGTTTCTTCAGGGTGAGGGTCACTGTGTAACTGTACAGAGTCACTGTTTCTTCAGGGTGAGGGTCACTGTGTAACTGTACAGAGTCACAGTATATTCAGGGTTAGGGTTACTCACTGTGTAACTATACAGAGTCACTGTGTAACTGTACAGAGTCACTGTTTATTCAGGGTGAGGGTCACTCACTGTGTCACTGTACAGAGTCACTTTTTATTCAGGGTGAGGGTCACTGTGCAATTGTACTGAGTCATTCTTTATTCAGTGTGAGGGATACAGAGTCACTCTTTATTCAGGGTGAGGATCACTGTGTAGCTGTACAGAGTCACTGTTTATTCAGAGTGAGGGTCACTGTGTGACTGTACAGAGTCAGTGTTTATTCAGGGTGAGGGTCACTGTGTAAATGTACAGAGTCACCTTTTATTCAGGGTGAGGGTCACTGTAACTGTACAGAGTCACTGTTTATTCAGGGTGAGGTTCACTCACTGTAACTGTACAGAGTCACTGTTTATTCAGGGTGAGGTTCACTCACTGTAACTGTACAGAGTCACTGTTTATTCAGGGTGATGGTCACAGTGTCTAGGTACACAGTCACTGTTTATTCAGGGTGAGGGTCACGCATTGTAACTGTACAGAGTCACTGTTTATTGAGGGTGAGTGTCACTGTGTAACTGTAAAGAATCACTGTTTATTCAGGGTGAGGGACACTGTGTAACTGTACACAGCCACTGTTTATTCAGGGTGAGGGTCACTCACTGTGTCACTGTACAGAGGCACTGTTTTTTCAGGGTGAGGGTCATTGTGTAATTGTACAGAGTCACTTTTTATTCAGGGTGAGGGTCACTGTGTAACTGTACAAAGTCACTGTTTATTCAGGGTGAGTGTCACTGTGTAATTGTACAGAGTCACTGTGTATTCAGGGTGAGGGTCACTCACTGTGTAACTGTACAGAGTCACTGTTTATTCAGGGTGAGGGTCACTGTATAACTGTACAGAGTCACTGTGTATTCAGGGTGAGGGTCACTATGTAACTGTACAGAGTCAGTGATTATTCTGGGTGAGGGTCACTGTGGAACCGTGCAGAGTCACTGTTTATTCCGGGTGAGGGTCACTCGCTGTGTAAATGTACAGGGTCACTGTTTATTCAGGGTGAGGGTCACTCACTGTGTAACTGTACAGAGTCACTGTTTATTAAGTGTGAGGATCACTGTGTAACTGTACAGAGTCACTGTTTATTCAGGGAGAGGGTCACAGTGTAGCTGTATAGAGTTACTGTTTATTCAGGGTGAGGGTCACTGTCTCTCTGTACAGAGTCACTGTTTATTCAGGGTGAGGGTCAGTGTGTAACTGTACAGAGTCACTGTTTATTCAGGGTGAGGGTTACTGTGTCAATGTACAGAGTCACTGTTTATTCAGGGTGAGGGTCACTCACTGTGTCACTGTACAGAGTCACTTTTTATTCAGGGTGAGGGTCACTGTGTAATTGTACAGAGTCATTCTTTATTCAGTGTGATGGTTACTGTGTCACTCTACAGAGTCACTGTTTATTCAGGGTGAGGATCACTGTGCAACTGGACAGAGTCACTGTTCATTCAGGGTGAGGATCACTGTGTAACTGTACAGAGTCACTGTTTATTCTGGGTGAGGGTCACTGTGTAACTGTACAGAGTCACTGTTTATTCTGGGTGAGGGTCACTCGCTGTGTCACTCTACAGAGTCACTGTTTATTCAGGGTGAGGTTCACTGTGAAACTGCATAAAGTCACTTTTTTATTGAGGGGGAGGGTCACTGTTGAACTGTACAGTCACTGTTTATCAAGGATGAGGGTCACTGTGTAACTGTACAGAGTCACTGTTTATTCAGGGTGAGGGTCACCGTGTCACTGGACAGAGTCACTGTTTATTCAGGGTGAGGATCACTGTGTAACTGTACAGAGTCACTGTTTATTCAGGGTGAGGGTCACTGTGTAACTGTACAGAGTCACTGTTTATTCAGGGTGAGGGTCACTCACTGTGTAACTGTACAGAGTCACTGTTTTATTGAGGGTGAGGGTCACTTGCTGTGTAAATGTACAGGGTCACTGTTTCTTCAGGGTGAGGGTCACTGTGTAACTGTACAGAGTCACTGTTTCTTCAGGGTGAGGGTCACTGTGTAACTGTACAGAGTCACAGTATATTCAGGGTTAGGGTTACTCACTGTGTAACTATACAGAGTCACTGTGTAACTGTACAGAGTCACTGTTTATTCAGGGTGAGGGTCACTCACTGTGTCACTGTACAGAGTCACTTTTTATTCAGGGTGAGGGTCACTGTGCAATTGTACTGAGTCATTCTTTATTCAGTGTGAGGGATACAGAGTCACTCTTTATTCAGGGTGAGGATCACTGTGTAGCTGTACAGAGTCACCGTTTATTCAGAGTGAGGGTCACTGTGTGACTGTACAGAGTCAGTGTTTATTCAGGGTGAGGGTCACTGTGTAAATGTACAGAGTCACCTTTTATTCAGGGTGAGGGTCACTGTAACTGTACAGAGTCACTGTTTATTCAGGGTGAGGGTCACTCACTGTGTCACTGTACAGAGTCACTTTTTATTCAGGGTGAGGGTCACTGTGTAATTGTACAGAGTCATTCTTTATTCAGTGTGATGGTTACTGTGTCACTCTACAGAGTCACTGTTTATTCAGGGTGAGGATCACTGTGCAACTGGACAGAGTCACTGTTCATTCAGGGTGAGGATCACTGTGTAACTGTACAGAGTCACTGTTTATTCTGGGTGAGGGTCACTGTGTAACTGTACAGAGTCACTGTTTATTCTGGGTGAGGGTCACTCGCTGTGTCACTCTACAGAGTCACTGTTTATTCAGGGTGAGGTTCACTGTGAAACTGCATAAAGTCACTTTTTTATTGAGGGGGAGGGTCACTGTTGAACTGTACAGTCACTGTTTATCAAGGATGAGGGTCACTGTGTAACTGTACAGAGTCACTGTTTATTCAGGGTGAGGATCACTCACTGTGTAACTGTACAGAGTCACTGTTTATTAAGGATGAGGGTCACTGTGCGATTGTACAGAGTCATTCTTTATTCAGTGTGAGGGTTACTGTGTCACTCTGCAGAGACACTGTTAATTCAGGGTGAGGGTCACTGTTTAACTGGACAGGGTCACTGTTCATTCAGGGTGAGGGTTACTGTGTAACTGTACAGAGTCACTGTTTATTCAGGGTGAGGGTCACTCACTGTGTAACTGTACAGAGTCACTGTTTATTCAGGGTGACAGTCACTGTGTAACTATACAGAGTCACTGTTTCTTCTGGGTGAGGGTCACTCACTGTGTCACTGTACAGAGTCACTGTTTATTCAGGGTGAGGTTCACTATGAAACTGTACGGAGTCACTGTTTATTCAGGGTGAGGTTCACTATGAAACTGTACGGAGTTACTGTTTATTCAGGATGAGGGTCAGTGTGGAACTGTACAGAGTCACTGTTTATTCAGGGTGAGGGTCACTGTGTAACTGTACACAGTCACTGTTTTATTGAGGGTGAGGGTCATTGTTTAATTGTACAGTGTCACTGTTTATTCTGGGTGAGGGACACTGCGTAACTGTACAGTCACTGTTTACTCAGGGTGAGGGTCACTGTGTAACTGTGCGGAGTCAGTGTTTATTCAGGGTAAGTGTCACTCACTGTGTAACTGAACAGAGTCACTGTTGATTCAGGGTGAGGGTCACTGTGTAACTGTACAGAGTGAATGTTTATTTAGAGTGAGGGTCATTGTGTAATTGTACAGAGTCACTGTTTATGCAGGGCGATTTTCACTCTTTGTGTAACTGTAGAGAGTCACTGTTTATTCAGGGTGAGGGTCAGTGTGTAACTGTACGGAGTCACTGTTTTATTGACGGTGTGGGTCACTGTGTAACTGTACAGAGTAACTGTTTCTTCAGGGTGAGGGTCACTGTGTAACTGTACAGTGTCACTGTTTATTCAGGGTGAGAGTCAGTGTAACTGTACAGAGTCACTGTTTATTCAGGGTGAGGGTCACTGTGTAACTGGTACAGAGTCATTGTTTGTTCAGGGTGAGGGTCACTGTATAACTGTACAGAGTCACTGATTATTCGGGGTGAGGGTTACTGTGTAACTGTACAGAGTCACTTTTTATTCAGGGTGAGGGTCACTCACTTTGCCATTATACAGAGTCACTGTTTATTCAGGGTGAGGGTCACTGTGTAACTGGACAGGGTAACTGTTCATTCAGGGTGAGGGTCACTGTGTAACTGTACAGAGTCACTGTTTATTCTGGTTGAGGGTCACTCACTGTGTCACTGTACAGAGTCACTGTTTATTCAGGGTGAGGGTCACTGTGAAACTGTACGGAGTCACAGTTTATTCAGGATGAGGCTCACTGTGTAACTGTACAGAGTCACTGTTTATTCAGCGTTAGGGTCATTCACTGTGTAACTGTACAGAGTCACTGTTTATTCAGGGTGAGGGTCACTCACTGTGTAACTGTACAGAGTCACTGTCTATTCTGGGTGAGGATCACTGAGTAACTGTACAGAGTCACTGTTTATTCAGGGTTAGCGTTACTCACTGTAACTGTACAGAATCAGTGTTTATTCAGTGTGAGGTTCACTGTGTAACTGTACAGAGTCACTGTTTATTCAGGGTTAGGGTTACTCACTGTGTAACTATACAGAGTCACTGTGTAACTGTACAGAGTCACTGTTTGTTCAGGGTGAGGGTCACTGTGTAACTGTACAGAGTCACTGATTACTCAAGGTGAGGGTCACTGTGTAACTGAGCAGGGTCACTGTATAACTGTGCAGAGTCACTGTTTATTAAGGATGAGGGTCACTGTGTAACTGTATAGAGTCACTGTTTTATTGAGGGTGAGAGTCACTGTGTAACTGTACAGAGTCACTGTTTATTCAAGGTGAGGGTCACTGTGTAACTGTACAAAGTCACTGTTTATTCAGGGTGAGAGTCAGTGTAACTGTACAGAGTCACTGTTTATTCAGGGTGAGGGTCACTGTGTAACTGGTACAGAGTCATTGTTTGTTCAGGGTGAGGGTCACTGTGTAACTGTACAGAGTCACTGATTATTCAGGGTGAGGGTTACTGTGTAACTGTACAGAGTCACTTTTTATTCAGGGTGAGGGTCACTCACTTTGTCATTATACAGAGTCACTGTTTATTCAGGGTGAGGGTCACTGTGTAACTGGACAGGGTAACTGTTCATTCAGGGTGAGGGTCACTGTGTAACTGTACAGAGTCACTGTTTATTCTGGTTGAGGGTCACTCACTGTGTCACTGTACAGAGTCACTGTTTATTCAGGGTGAGGGTCACTCACTGTGTAACTGTACAGAGTCACTGTCTATTCTGGGTGAGGATCACTGAGTAACTGTACAGAATCAGTGTTTATTCAGTGTGAGGTTCACTGTGTAACTGTACAGAGTCACTGTTTCTTCAGAGTGAGGGTCACTGTGTAACTGTACAGAGTCACTGTTTATTCAGGGTGAGGGTCACTGTGTAACTGTACAGAGTCACTGTTTATTCAGGGTTAGGGTTACTCACTGTGTAACTATACAGAGTCACTGTGTAATTGTACAGAGTCACTGTTTATTCAGGGTGAGGGTCACTGTGTAACTGTACAGAGTCACTGATTACTCAAGGTGAGGGTCACTGTGTAACTGTGCAGGGTCACTGTTTATTAAGGATGAGGGTCACTGTGTAACTGTATAGAGTCACTGTTTTATTGAGGGTGAGGGTCACTGTGCAACTGTACAGAGTCACTGTTTATTCAGGGTTAGGGTTACTGTGTCACTGTACAGATTCACTGTTTATTCAGGGTGAGGGTCACTCACTTTGTCACTATACAGAGTCACTGTTTATTCAGGGGGAGGGTCACTGTGCAATTGTACAGACTCATTCTTTATTCGGGGTGAAGATCACTGTGTAAGTGTACAGAGACACTGTTTATTCAGGGTGAGGGTCACTGTGTAACTGGACAGGGTAACTGTTCATTCAGGGTGAGGGTCACTGTGTAACTGTACAGAGTCACTGTTTATTCTGGTTGAGGGTCACTCACTGTGTCACTGTACAGAGTCACTGTTTATTCAGGGTGAGGGTCACTGTGTAACTGTACAGGGTCACTGTATATTCAGAGTGACGGTCACTGTATAACTGTACAGAATCACTGTTCATTCAGGGTGTGGGTCACTGTGTCTCTGTACAGAGCCACTGTTTATTCAGGGTGAGGGTCACTGTTTAACTGTACAGAGTCACTGTTAATTCAAGGTGACTCACTGTGTAACCGTACAGAGTTACTGTTTATTCAGGGTGAGGTTCACTGTGTAACTGTACAGAGTCACTGTTTATTCAGGATGAGGGCCACTCACTGTGTAACTGTACAGAGTCAATGTTTTATTGAGGGTGAGTGTCACTGTTTAACTGTACAGAGTCACTGTTTATTCAGGGTGAGGGTCACTCACTGTGTAACTGTACAGAGTCACTGTTTATTCAGGGGGAGGGTCAATGTGTAACTGTACAGAGTCACTGTTTATTCCGGGTGGGGGTCACTCGCTGTGTAAATGTACAGGGTCACTGTTTATTCAGGGTGAGGATCACTCACTGTGTAACTGTACAGAGTCACTATTTACTCTGGGTGAGGGTCACTGTGTAACTGTACACAGTCTCTGTTTATTAAGGATGAGGGTCACTGTGTAACTGTATAGAATCACTGTTTTATTGAGGGTGAGGGTCACTGTGTAACTGTACAGTCACTGTTCATTCCGGGTGAGGGTCACTGTGTCTCTGTACACACTCACTGTTTATTCAGGGTGAGGGTCACTCATTGTAACTGTACAGAGTCACTGTTTATTGAGGGTGAGGGTCACTCTGTCACTGTACAGAGGCACTGTTTATTCAGGGTGAGGGTCACTGTGTAACTGTACAGAGTCACTGATTATTCAGGGTGTGGGTCACTCACTGTGCAACTGTACAGAGTCACTGTTCATTCAGGGTGAGGGTCACTGTGTAACTGTACAGAGTCACTGTTTATTATGGGTGAGGGTCACTGTGTAACTGTACAGAGTCACTGTGTATTCAGGGTGAGGGTCACTGTGTAACTGTACAGAGTCACTGTTTATTCAGGGTGAGGGTCACTCACTGTGTAACTGTACAGAGTCACTGTTTATTAAGGGTGAGGTCACTGTGTAACTGTACAGAATCACTGTTTATTCAGGGTGAGGGTCCATGTGTAACTGTACAGAGTCACTGTTTATTAAGGGTGAGGGTCACTGTGTAACTGTACAGCGTCACTGTTTTATTGAGGGTGAGGGTCACTGTGTAACAGTACAGAGTCACTGTTTATTCAGGGTTATGGTCAATCATTGTGTTACTGTACAGAGTCATTGTTTATTCAGGGTGAGGTTCACTCACTGTAACTGTACAGAGTCACTGTTTATTCAGAGTGACGGTCACTGTATAACTGTACAGAATCACTGTTCATTCAGGGTGTGGGTCACTGTGTCTCTGTACAGAGCCACTGTTTATTCAGGGTGAGGGTCACTGTTTAACTGTACAGAGTCACTGTTAATTCAAGGTGACTCACTGTGTAACCGTACAGAGTTACTGTTTATTCAGGGTGAGGTTCACTGTGTAACTGTACAGAGTCACTGTTTATTCAGGATGAGGGCCACTCACTGTGTAACTGTACAGAGTCAATGTTTTATTGAGGGTGAGTGTCACTGTTTAACTGTACAGAGTCACTGTTTATTCAGGGTGAGGGTCACTCACTGTGTAACTGTACAGAGTCACTGTTTATTCAGGGGGAGGGTCAATGTGTAACTGTACAGAGTCACTGTTTATTCCGGGTGGGGGTCACTCGCTGTGTAAATGTACAGGGTCACTGTTTATTCAGGGTGAGGATCACTCACTGTGTAACTGTACAGAGTCACTATTTACTCTGGGTGAGGGTCACTGTGTAACTGTACACAGTCTCTGTTTATTAAGGATGAGGGTCACTGTGTAACTGTATAGAATCACTGTTTTATTGAGGGTGAGGGTCACTGTGTAACTGTACAGTCACTGTTCATTCCGGGTGAGGGTCACTGTGTCTCTGTACACACTCACTGTTTATTCAGGGTGAGGGTCACTCATTGTAACTGTACAGAGTCACTGTTTATTGAGGGTGAGGGTCACTCTGTCACTGTACAGAGGCACTGTTTATTCAGGGTGAGGGTCACTGTGTAACTGTACAGAGTCACTGATTATTCAGGGTGTGGGTCACTCACTGTGCAACTGTACAGAGTCACTGTTCATTCAGGGTGAGGGTCACTGTGTAACTGTACAGAGTCACTGTTTATTATGGGTGAGGGTCACTGTGTAACTGTACAGAGTCACTGTGTATTCAGGGTGAGGGTCACTGTGTAACTGTACAGAGTCACTGTTTATTCAGGGTGAGGGTCACTCACTGTGTAACTGTACAGAGTCACTGTTTATTAAGGGTGAGGTCACTGTGTAACTGTACAGAATCACTGTTTATTCAGGGTGAGGGTCCATGTGTAACTGTACAGAGTCACTGTTTATTAAGGGTGAGGGTCACTGTGTAACTGTACAGCGTCACTGTTTTATTGAGGGTGAGGGTCACTGTGTAACAGTACAGAGTCACTGTTTATTCAGGGTTATGGTCAATCATTGTGTTACTGTACAGAGTCATTGTTTATTCAGGGTGAGGTTCACTCACTGTAACTGTACAGAGTCACTGTTTATTCAGGGTGTGGGTCACTGTGTAACTGTAAAGAGTCACTGTTTATTCAGGTTGATGGTCACTGTGTCACTGTACAGACTCACTGTTTATTCAGGGTGAGGGTCACTATGTAACTCTACGGAGTCACTGTTTATTCAGGGTGAGGGTCAGTGTGTAACTGTACAGGGTCACTGTTTATTCAGGGTGACGGTCACTCTATAACTGTACAGAATCACTGTTTATTCAGGGTGAGGGTCACTGTGTAACTGTACAGAGTCACTGTTTTATTGAGGGTGAGAGTTACTGTGTAACTGTACAGAGTCACTGTTTATTCAGGGTGAGGGTCACTGTAACTTTACAGAGTCACTGTGTATTCAGGGTGAGGGTCACGGTGTAACTGTACAGAGTCACTGTTTATTCAGGGTGAGGGGCACTCACTGTGTAACTGTACAGGGTCACTGTTTATTCAGGGGGAGGGTCACTGTGCAATTGTACAGACTCATTCTTTATTCTGGGTGAAGATCACTGTGTAAGTGTACAGAGACACTGTTTATTCAGGGTGAGGGTCACTGTGTAACTGGACAGGGTAACTGTTCATTCAGGGTGACGGTCACTCTATAACTCTACAGAATCACTGTTTATTCAGGGTGAGGGTCACTGTGTAACTGTACAGAGTGAACGTTTATTCAGCGTGAGGGTCATTCACTGTGTAACTGTACAGTCACTGTTTATTCAGGGTGAGGGTCACTGTGTCTCTGTACACAGTCACTGTTTATTCAGGGTGTGGGTCACTCTGTCTTGTACAGAGTCACTGTTTTATTGAGGGTGAGAGTCACTGTGTAAATGTACAGAGTCACTGTTTATTCAGGGTGAGGGTCACTGTAACTTTACAGAGTCACTGTTTATTCAGGGTGAGGGTCACGGTGTAACTGTACAGAGTCACTGTTTATTCAGGGTGAGGGGCACTCACTGTGTAACTGTACAGAGTCACTGTTTATTCAGGGTGAGGGTCACTGTGTAACTGTACAGAGTGACTGTTTATTCAGGGTGAGGGTCACTGTGTAACTGTACGGAGTCACTGTTTATAAAGGGTGAGGGTCACTCACTGTAACTATACAGAGTCATTGTTTATTCAGGGTAAGGGTCACTGTGTAACTGCACAGAGTCACTGTGTGTTCAGGGTGAGGGTCACTGTATAACTGTACAGAATCACTGTTTATTCAGGGTGAGGGTCACATTGTCTAGGTACACAGTCACTGTTCATTCAGGGTTAGGGTCACTCGCTGTAATTGGACAGAGTCACTGTTTATTCAGGGTGAGGGTCACTGTGTAACTGTACAAAGTCACTGTTTATTCAGGGTGAGGGTTACTGTGTCACTGTACAGAGTCACTGTTTATTCAGGGTGAAGATCACTGTGTAACTGTACAGAGTCACTGCTTATTCAGGGTGAGGGTCACTGTCACTGTACGGAGTCACTGTTTATTCAGGGTGAGGGTCACTCACTGTGTAACTGTACAGAGTCACTGTTTACTCAGGGTGAGGGTCACTGTAACTGTACAGAGTCACTGTTTATTAAGGGTGCGGGTCACTGTGTCGCTGTATAGAGTCACTGTTTATTCTGGGTGAGGGTCACTCATTGTGTAACTGTACAGAGTCATTGTTTATTCAGGGTAAGGGTCACTGTGTAACTGTACAGAGTCACTGTTTATTCAGGGTGAGGGTCACTGTATAACTGTACAGAGTCACTGTTTATTCAGGGAGAGGGTCACAGTGTAGCTGTATAGAGTTACTGTTTATTCAGGGTGAGGGTCACTGTCTCTCTGTACAGAGTCACTGTTTATTCAGGGTGAGGGTCAGTGTGTAACTGTACAGAGTCACTGTTTATTCAGGGTGAGGGTCACTCACTGTGTCACTGTACAGAGTCACTTTTTATTCAGGGTGAGGGTCACTGTGTAATTGTACAGAGTCATTCTTTATTCAGTGTGATGGTTACTGTGTCACTCTACAGAGTCACTGTTTATTCAGGGTGAGGATCACTGTGCAACTGGACAGAGTCACTGTTCATTCAGGGTGAGGATCACTGTGTAACTGTACAGAGTCACTGTTTATTCTGGGTGAGGGTCACTGTGTAACTGTACAGAGTCACTGTTTATTCTGGGTGAGGGTCACTCGCTGTGTCACTCTACAGAGTCACTGTTTATTCAGGGTGAGGTTCACTGTGAAACTGCATAAAGTCACTTTTTTATTGAGGGGGAGGGTCACTGTTGAACTGTACAGTCACTGTTTATCAAGGATGAGGGTCACTGTGTAACTGTACAGAGTCACTGTTTATTCAGGGTGAGGATCACTCACTGTGTAACTGTACAGAGTCACTGTTTATTAAGGATGAGGGTCACTGTGCGATTGTACAGAGTCATTCTTTATTCAGTGTGAGGGTTACTGTGTCACTCTGCAGAGACACTGTTAATTCAGGGTGAGGGTCACTGTTTAACTGGACAGGGTCACTGTTCATTCAGGGTGAGGGTTACTGTGTAACTGTACAGAGTCACTGTTTATCAGGGTGAGGGTCACTCACTGTGTAACTGTACAGAGTCACTGTTTATTCAGGGTGACAGTCACTGTGTAACTATACAGAGTCACTGTTTCTTCTGGGTGAGGGTCACTCACTGTGTCACTGTACAGAGTCACTGTTTATTCAGGGTGAGGTTCACTATGAAACTGTACGGAGTCACTGTTTATTCAGGGTGAGGTTCACTATGAAACTGTACGGAGTTACTGTTTATTCAGGATGAGGGTCAGTGTGGAACTGTACAGAGTCACTGTTTATTCAGGGTGAGGGTCACTGTGTAACTGTACACAGTCACTGTTTTATTGAGGGTGAGGGTCATTGTTTAATTGTACAGTGTCACTGTTTATTCTGGGTGAGGGACACTGCGTAACTGTACAGTCACTGTTTACTCAGGGTGAGGGTCACTGTGTAACTGTGCGGAGTCAGTGTTTATTCAGGGTAAGTGTCACTCACTGTGTAACTGAACAGAGTCACTGTTGATTCAGGGTGAGGGTCACTGTGTAACTGTACAGAGTGAATGTTTATTTAGAGTGAGGGTCATTGTGTAATTGTACAGAGTCACTGTTTATGCAGGGCGATTTTCACTCTTTGTGTAACTGTAGAGAGTCACTGTTTATTCAGGGTGAGGGTCAGTGTGTAACTGTACGGAGTCACTGTTTTATTGACGGTGTGGGTCACTGTGTAACTGTACAGAGTAACTGTTTCTTCAGGGTGAGGGTCACTGTGTAACTGTACAGTGTCACTGTTTATTCAGGGTGAGAGTCAGTGTAACTGTACAGAGTCACTGTTTATTCAGGGTGAGGGTCACTGTGTAACTGGTACAGAGTCATTGTTTGTTCAGGGTGAGGGTCACTGTATAACTGTACAGAGTCACTGATTATTCGGGGTGAGGGTTACTGTGTAACTGTACAGAGTCACTTTTTATTCAGGGTGAGGGTCACTCACTTTGCCATTATACAGAGTCACTGTTTATTCAGGGTGAGGGTCACTGTGTAACTGGACAGGGTAACTGTTCATTCAGGGTGAGGGTCACTGTGTAACTGTACAGAGTCACTGTTTATTCTGGTTGAGGGTCACTCACTGTGTCACTGTACAGAGTCACTGTTTATTCAGGGTGAGGGTCACTGTGAAACTGTACGGAGTCACAGTTTATTCAGGATGAGGCTCACTGTGTAACTGTACAGAGTCACTGTTTATTCAGCGTTAGGGTCATTCACTGTGTACTC
>NW_027276595.1:0-37499 GCF_030028105.1 Mobula birostris | reverse complement strand
TTCAGGGCTGGAGCTTCAGGGCATGTGATTCAGGGCATGAGTTTCAGGGCAGGAGATTCAGGACAGGAGTTTCAGGGCATGTGATTCAGGGAATTAGTTTTGTGGCAGGAGATTCAGGGCAGGAGTTTCATGGCATGAAATTCAGAGCTGTGGTTTCAGGGCTTGAGATTCCGGACAGGTGTTTCAGGGCATGAGATTCAGGGCATCTGATTCAGGGCATTAGTTTCAGGGCAGGAGATTCAGGGCTGGAGTTTCAGGGCATGAGATTCAGGGCAAAAGTTTCAGGGCAGGAGATTCTGGGCAGGAGTTTCAGGGCATGTTATTCAGGGCATGAGTTTCAGGTCAGGAGATTCAGGGCTGGAGTTTCAGGGCATGTGATTCAGGGGAAGAGAATCAGGGCAGGAGTTTCAGAGCAGTTGTTTCAGGGTAGGAGTTTCAGGGCTGCAGTTGCAGGGCAGGAGATTCAGGGCATGAGTTTCAGGGCAGGAGATTCAGGGCAGGAGTTTTAGGGCATGAGATTCAGGGCAGGAGTTTTAGGGCATGAGATTGAGGGCATGAGTTTCAGGGCAGGAGTTTCAGGGGAGGAGTTTCAGGGCATGAGATTCAGGCCATGATATTCAGGGCATGAGATTCAGGGCAGGAGATTCAGGGCATGAGATTCAGGACATGAGTTTTAGGGCAGGAGATTCAGGGCATGAGATTCAGGGCATGTGTTTAAAGGCATGATATTCAGGGCATGAGTTTCAGGGCATGAGATTCAGGGCTGGAGTTTTAGGGCATGTGATTCAGGGCATGAGTGTCAGGGCAGGAGATTCAGGAGAAGAGTTTCAGGGCAGGAGTTTCAGGGCATGTGATTCAGCGCATTAGTTTCGTGGCAGGTGATTCAGGGCAGGAGTTTCACGGCATGAAATTCAGAACTGTGTTTTCAGGGCATGAGATTCAGGGTATCTGATTCAGGGCATTAGTTTCAGGGCAGGAAATTCAGGGCTGGAGTTTCAGGGCATGAGATTCAGGGCAAGAGAATCAGGGCAGGAGTTTCAGAGCAGTTGTTTCAGGGCAGGAGTTTCAGGGCTGCAGTTGCAGGGCAGGAGATTCAGGGCATGAGTTTCAGGGCAGGAGATTCAAGGAATGAGATTCAAGGCATGAGTTTCAGGGCAGGAGATTCAGGGCAGGAGTTTTAGGGCATGAGATTCAGGGCAGGAGTTTTAGGGCATGAGATTGAGGGCATGAGTTTCAGGGCAGGAGTTTCAGGGGGGGAGTTTCAGGGCAGGAGTTTCAGGGGAGGAGTTTCAGGGCATGAGATTCAGGGCAGGAGATTCAGGGCATGAGATTCAGGGCATGAGTTTCAGGGGAGGAGTTTCAGGGCATGAGATTCAGGCCATGATATTCAGGGCATGAGATTCAGGGCAGGAGATTCAGGGCATGAGATTCAGGGCATTAGTTTCAGGGCAGGAGATTCAGGGCAGGAGTTTCAGTGCATGAGATTCAGGGCTTCAGTTTCAGGGTATGGGATTCAGGGCTGTGGTTTCAGGGCAGTAGATTCAGGGCAGGAGTTTCAGGGCATGAGATTCAGGGCTGTGGTTTCAGGGCTTGAGATTCAGGGCAGGTGTTTCAGGGCATGGGATTCAGGGCATGAGATTCAGGGCTGTGGTTTCAGGGCTTGTCATTCAGGGCTGCAGTTTCAGGGCAGGAGATTCATGGCATGAGTTTCAGGGCAGGAGATTCAAGGCATGAGATTCAGGGCATGTGTTTAAAGGCATGATATTCAGGGCATGAGTTTCAGGGCATGAGATTCAGGGCTGGAGTTTCAGGGCATGTGATTCAGGGCATGAGTTTCAGCGCAGGAGATTCAGGACAGGAGTTTCAGGGCAGGAGTTTCAGGGCATGTGATTCAGGGCAAGAGAATCAGGGCAGGAGTTTCAGAGCAGTTGTTTCGGGGCAGGAGTTTCAGGGCTGCAGTTGCAGCGCAGGAGATTCAGGGCATGAGTTTCAGGGCAGGAGATTCAAGGCATGAGATTCAAGGCATGAGTTTCAGGGCAGGAGATTCAAGGCATGAGATTCAAGGCATGAGTTTCAGGGCAGGAGATTCAGGGCAGGAGTTTTAGGGCATGAGATTCAGGGCAGGAGTTTTAGGGAATGAGATTGAGGGCATGAGTTTCAGGGGAAGAGTTTCAGGGGAGGAGTTTCAGGGCATGAGATTCAGGCCATGATATTCAGGGCATGAGATTCAGGGCAGGAGATTCAGGGCATGAGATTCAGGCATGAGTTTCAGGGGAGGAGTTTCAGGGCATGAGATTCAGGCCATGATATTCAGGGGAGGAGATTCAGGGCATGAGATTCAGGGCATTAGTTTCAGGGCAGGAGATTCAGGGCAGGAGTTTCAGGGCATGAGATTCAGGGCTTCAGTTTCAGGGTATGGGATTCAGGGCTGTGGTTTCAGGGCAGGAGATTCAGGGCAGGAGTTTCAGGGCATGAGATTCAGGGCTGTGGTTTCAGGGCTTGAGATTCAGGGCAGGTGTTTCAGGGCATGCGATTCAGGGCATGAGATTCCGGGCATTAGTTTCAGGGCAGGAGATTCAGGTCAGGAGTTTCAGGGCATGAGATTTAGGGCTTCAGTTTCAGGGCATGGGATTCAGGGCTGTGGTTTCAGGGCTTGACATTCCGGGCTGCAGTTGGAGGGCAGGAGATTCAGGGCATGAGTTTCAGGGCAGGAGGTTTAAGGCATGAGATTCAGGGCATGAGTTTCAGGGTAGGAGATTCAGGGCTGTAGGTTCAGGGCAGGAGTTTCAGGGCATGAGTTTCAGGGCTGTGGTTTCAGGGCTTGAGATTCAGGGCAGGTGTTTCAGGGCATGAGATTCAGGGCATGAGATTCCGGGCATAGTTTCAGGGCAGGAGATTCAGGTCAGGAGTTTCAGGGCATGAGATTCAGGGCTTCAGTTTCAGGTCATCTGATTCAGGGCTGTGGTTTCAGGGCTTGACATTTCGGGCTGCAGTTGGAGGGCAGGAGATTCAGGGCATGAGTTTCAGGGCAGGAGGTTTAAGGCATGAGATTCAGGGCATGAGTTTCAGGGCAGGAGATTCAGGGCATGAGTTTCAGGGCAGGAGGTTTAAGGCATGAGATTCAGGGCATGAGTTTCAGGGCATGAGATTCAGGGCATGTGTTTAAAGGCATGATATTCAGGGCATGAATTTCAGGGCAGGAGATTCAAGGCATGAGATTCAAGGCATGAGTTTCAGGGCAGGAGATTCAGGGAAGGAGTTTTAGGGCATGAGATTCAGGGCAGGAGTTTTAGGGCATGAGATTGAGGGCATGAGTTTCAGGGCAGGAGTTTCAGGGGAGGAGTTTCAGGGTATGAGATTCAGGCCATGATATTCAGGGCATGAGATTCAGGGCAGGAGATTCATGGCATGAGATTCAGGGCATGAGTTTCAAGGCATTAGATTCAGGACATGAATTTCAGGGTATGAGATTTAGGGCATGAGATTGAGGGCATGAGTTTCAGGGCAGGAGTTACAGGGGAGGAGTTTCAGGGCATGAGATTCAGGCCATGATATTCAGGGCATGAGATTCAGGGCATGAGATTCAGGGCATGAGTTTCAAGGCTTTAGATTCAGGACATGAATTTCAGGGCATGAGATTTAGGGCATGAGTTTCAGGGCATTTGATTCAGGTCATGAGTTTCAGGGCAGGAGATTCAGGACAGGAGTTTCAGGGCATGAGTTTCAGGGCATGTGATTCAGGGTAGGAGTTTCAAAGCAGGAGATTCAGGGCAGGAGTTTCAGGGCATGAGATTCAGGGCTGTGGTTTCAGGGCTTGAGATTCAGGGCAGGTGTTTCAGGGCATGAGATTCAGGGCATGAGATTCCGGGCATTAGTTTCAGGGCAGGAGATTCAGGTCAGGAGTTTCAGGGCATGAGATTCAGGGCTTCAGTTGCAGGGCATGTGATTCAGGGCTGTGGTTTCAGGGCTTGACATTTCGGGCTGCAGTTGGAGGGCAGGAGATTCAGGGCATGAGTTTCAGGGCAGGAGGTTTAAGGCATGAGATTCAGGGCATGAGTTTCAGGGCAGGAGATTCAGGGCATGAGTTTCAAGGCATTAGATTCAGGACATGAATTTCAGGGCATGAGATTTAGGGCTTGAGTTTCAGGGCATTTGGTTCAGGGCATGAGTTTCAGGGCAGGAGATTCAGGACAGGAGTTTCAGGGCATGAGTTTCAGGGCATGTGATTCAGGGTAGGAGTTTCAGAGCAGGAGATTCAGGGCAGGAGTTTCAGGGCATGAGATTCCGGACATTAGTTTCAGGGTAGGAGATTCAGGTCAGGAGTTTCAGGGCATGAGATTCAGGGCTTCAGTTTCAGGGCATGTGATTCAGGGCTGTGGTTTCAGGGCTTGACATGTCGGGCTGCAGTTGGAGGGCAGGAGATTCAGGGCATGAGTTTCAGGGCAGGAGGTTTAAGGCATGAGATTCAAGGCATGAGTTTCAGGGCGGGAGATTCAGGGCAGGAGTTTTAGGGCATGAGATTCAGCGCAGGAGTTTTAGGACATGAGATTGAGGGCATGAGTTTCAGGGCAGGAGTTTCAGGGGAGGAGCTTCAGGGCACGAGATTCAGGCCATGATATTCAGGGCATGAGATTCAGGGCAGGAGATTCAGGACATGAGATTCAGGGCATGAGTTTCAAGGCTTTAGATTCAGGACATGAATTTCAGGGCATGAGATTTAGGGCATGAGTTTCAGGGCATTTGATTCAGGGCATGAGTTTCAGGGTAGGAGGTTTAAGGCATGAGATTCAGGGCATGAGTTTCAGGGTAGGAGATTCAGGGCATTAGTTTCA
This sequence comes from Mobula birostris, assembly GCF_030028105.1. Lineage (NCBI taxonomy): Eukaryota > Metazoa > Chordata > Chondrichthyes > Myliobatiformes > Myliobatidae > Mobula > Mobula birostris. The sequence continues at coordinate 32,667 of NW_027276595.1, read as the reverse complement.
GGGTAGGAGATTCAGGGCTGTAGGTTCAGGGCAGGAGATTCAGGGCTGGAGTTTCAGCGCATGAGATTCAGGACTCTAGTTGCAGGGCATGAGATTCAGGGCTGTGGCTTCAGGGCTTGACATTCAGGGCATGAGATTCAGGGCATGAGTATCAGGGCAGGAGATTCAGGGCATGAGATTCAGGGCATGAGTATCAGGGCAGGAGTTTCAGGGGAGGAGATTAGGGCATGAGATTCAGGCCATGAGATTCAGGACATGAGTTTCAGGGCAGGAGATTCAGGGCATGAGATTCAGGGCATGTGTTTAAAGGCATGATATTCAGGGCATGAGTTTCAGGGCATGAGATTCAGGGCTGGAGTTTCAGGGCATGTGATTCAGGGCATGAGTGTCAGGGCAGGAGATTCAGGAGAGGAGTTTCAGGGCAGGAGTTTCAGGGCATGTGATTCAGCGCATTAATTTGGTGGCAGGTGATTCAGGGCAGGAGTTTCACGGCATGAAATTCAGAGCTGTGTTTTCAGGGCTTGAGATTCAGGGCAGGTGATTCAGGGCATGAGATTCAGGGCATCTGATTCAGGGCATTAGTTTCAGGGCAGGAAATTCAGGGCTGGAGTTTCAGGGCATGAGATTCAGGGGAAGAGAATCAGGGCAGGAGTTTCAGAGCAGTTGTTTCAGAGCAGGAGTTTCAGGGCTGCAGTTGCAGGGCAGGAGATTCAGGGCATGAGTTTCAGGGCAGGAGATTCAAGGCATGAGATTCAAGGCATGAGTTTCAGGGCAGGAGATTCAGGGCAGGAGTTTTAGGGCATGAGATTCAGGGCAGGAGTTTTAGGGCATGAGATTGAGGGCATGAGTTTCAGGGCAGGAGTTTCAGGGGAGGAGTTTCAGGGCATGAGATTCAGGCCATGATATTCAGGGCATGAGATTCAGGGCAGGAGATTCAGGGCATGAGATTCAGGACATGAGTTTTAGGGCAGGAGATTCAGGGCATGAGATTCAGGGCATGTGTTTAAAGGCATGATATTCAGGGCATGAGTTTCAGGGCATGAGATTCAGGGCTGGAGTTTCAGGGCATGTGATTCAGGGCATGAGTGTCAGGGCAGGAGATTCAGGAGAAGAGTTTCAGGGCAGGAGTTTCAGGGCATGTGATTCAGCGCATTAGTTTCGTGGCAGGTGATTCAGGGCAGGAGTTTCACGGCATGAAATTCAGAGCTGTGTTTTCAGGGCATGAGATTCAGGGTATCTGATTCAGGGCATTAGTTTCAGGGCAGGAAATTCAGGGCTGGAGTTTCAGGGCATGAGATTCAGGGCAAGAGAATCAGGGCAGGAGTTTCAGAGTAGTTGTTTCAGGGCAGGAGTTTCAGGGCTGCAGTTGCAGGGCAGGAGATTCAGGGCATGAGTTTCAGGGCAGGAGATTCAAGGAATGAGATTCAAGGCATGAGTTTCAGGGCAGGAGATTCAGGGCAGGAGTTTTAGGGCATGAGATTCAGGGCAGGAGTTTTAGGGCATGAGATTGAGGGCATGAGTTTCAGGGCAGGAGTTTCAGGGGAGGAGTTTCAGGGCATGAGATTCAGGCCATGATATTCAGGGCATGAGATTCAGGGCAGGAGATTCAGGGCATGAGATTCAGGGCATGAGTTTCAGGGGAGGAGTTTCAGGGCATGAGATTCAGGCCATGATATTCAGGGCATGCGATTCAGGGCAGGAGATTCAGGGCATGAGATTCAGGGCATTAGTTTCAGGGCAGGAGATTCAGGGCAGGAGTTTCAGTGCATGAGATTCAGGGCTTCAGTTTCAGGGTATGGGATTCAGGGCTGTGGTTTCAGGGCAGGAGATTCAGGGCAGGAGTTTCAGGGCATGAGATTCAGGGCTGTGGTTTCAGGGCTTGAGATTCAGGGCAGGTGTTTCAGGGCATGGGATTCAGGGCATGAGATTCAGGGCTGTGGTTTCAGGGCTTGTCATTCAGGGCTGCAGTTTCAGGGCAGGAGATTCATGGCATGAGTTTCAGGGCAGGAGATTCAAGGCATGAGATTCAGGGCATGAGTATCAGGGCAGGAGTTTCAGGGGAGGAGTTTCAGGGGAGGCGTTTAGGGCATGAGATTCAGGACATGAGTTTCAGGGCAGGAGATTCAGGGCATGAGATTCAGGGCATGTGTTTAAAGGCATGATATTCAGGGCATGAGATTCAGGGGAGGAGTTTCAGGGCATGAGATTCAGGCCATGATATTCAGGGCAAGAGATTCAGGGCAGGAGATTCAGGGCATGAGATTCAGGGCATGAGTTTGAAGGCATTAGATTCAGGACATGAATTTCAGGGCATGAGATTTAGGGCATGAGATTGAGGGCATGAGTTTCAGGGCAGGAGTTACAGGGGAGGAGTTTCAGGGCATGAGATTCAGGCCATGATACTCAGGGCATGAGATTCAGGGCAGGAGATTCAGGGCATGAGATTTAGGGCATGAGTTTCAGGGCATTTGATTCAGGGCATGAGTTTCAGGGCAGGAGATTCAGGACAGGAGTTTCAGGGCATGAGTTTCAGGGCATGTGATTCAGGGTAGGAGTTTCAAAGCAGGAGATTCAGGGCAGGAGTTTCAGGGCATGAGATTCAGGGCTGTGGTTTCAGGGCTTGAGATTCAGGGCAGGTGTTTCAGGGCATGAGATTCAGGGCATGAGATTCCGGGCATTATTTTCAGGGCAGGAGATTCAGGTCAGGAGTTTCAGGGCATGAGATTCAGGGCTTCAGTTTCAGGGCATGTGATTCAGGGCTGTGGTTTCAGGGCTTGACATTTCGGGCTGCAGTTGGAGGGCAGGAGATTCAGGGCATGAGTTTCAGGGCAGGAGGTTTAAGGCATGAGATTCAGGGCATGAGTTTCAGGGCAGGAGATTCAGGGCATGAGTTTCAGGGCAGGAGGTTTAAGGCATGAGATTCAGGGCATGAGTTTCAGGGCAGGAGATTCAGGGCATGAGTTTCAGGGCAGGAGGTTTAAGGCATGAGATTCAGGGCATGAATTTCAGGGCATGAGATTCAGGGCAGGAGTTTTAGGGCATGAGATTGAGGGCATGAGTTTCAGGGCAGGAGTTTCAGGGGAGGAGTTTCAGGGTATGAGATTCAGGCCATGATATTCAGGGCATGAGATTCAGGGCAGGAGATTCAGGGCATGAGATTCAGGGCATGAGTTTCAAGGCATTAGATTCAGGACCTGAATTTCAGGGTATGAGATTTAGGGCATGATATTGAGGGCATGAGTTTCAGGGCAGGAGTTACAGGGGAGGAGTTTCAGGGCATGAGATTCAGGCCATGATATTCAGGGCATGAGATTCAGGGCAGGAGATTCAGGGCATGAGATTCAGGGCATGAGTTTCAAGGCATTAGATTCAGGACATGAATTTCAGGGCATGAGATTTAGGGCATGAGTTTCAGGGCATTTGATTCAGGGCATGAGTTTCAGGGCAGGAGATTCAGGAGAGGAGTTTCAGGGCATGAGTTTCAGGGCATGTGATTCAGGGTAGGAGTTTCAAAGCAGGAGATTCAGGGCAGGAGTTTCAGGGCATGAGATTCAGGGCTGTGGTTTCAGGGCTTGAGATTCAGGGCAGGTGTTTCAGGGCATGAGATTCAAGGCATGAGATTCCGGGCATTAGTTTCAGGGCAGGAGATTCAGGTCAGGAATTTCAGGGCATGAGATTCAGGGCTTCAGTTTCAGGGCATGTGATTCAGGGCTGTGGTTTCAGGGCTTGACATTTCGGGCTGCAGTTGGAGGGCAGGAGATTCAGGGCATGAGTTTCAGGGCAGGAGGTTTAAGGCATGAGATTCAGGGCATGAGTTTCAGGGCAGGAGATTCAGGGCATGAGATTCAGGGCATGAGTTTCAAGGCATTAGATTCAGGACATGAATTTCAGGGCATGAGATTTAGGGCATGAGTTTCAGGGCATTTGATTCAGGGCATGAGTTTCAGGGCAGTAGATTCAGGACACGAGTTTCAGGGCATGAGTTTCAGGGCATGTGATTCAGGGTAGGATTTTCAAAGCAGGAGATTCAGGGCAGGAGTTTCAGGGCATGAGATTCCGGGCTGTGGTTTCAGGGCTTGAGAGTCAGGGCAGGTGTTTCAGGGCATGAGATTCAGGGCATGAGATTCCGGGCATTAGTTTCAGGGTAGGAGATTCAGGTCAGGAGTTTCAGGGCATGAGATTCAGGGCTTCAGTTTCAGGGCATGTGATTCAGGGATGTGGTTGCAGGGCTTGACATGTCGGGCTGCAGTTGGAGGGCAGGAGATTCAGGGCATGAGTTTCAGGACAGGAGGTTTAAGGCATGAGATTCAAGGCATGAGTTTCAGGGCGGGAGATTCAGGGCAGGAGTTTTAGGGCATGAGATTCAGCGCAGGAGTTTTAGGGCATGAGATTGAGGGCATGAGTTTCAGGGCAGGAGTTTCAGGGGAGGAGCTTCAGGTCACGAGATTCAGGCCATGATATTCAGGGCATGAGATTCAGGGCATGAGATTCAAGGCATGAGATTCCGGGCATTAGTTTCAGGGCAGGAGATTCAGGTCAGGAATTTCAGGGCATGAGATTCAGGGCTTCAGTTTCAGGGCATGTGATTCAGGGCTGTGGTTTCAGGGCTTGACATTTCGGGCTGCAGTTGGAGGGCAGGAGATTCAGGGCATGAGTTTCAGGGCAGGAGGTTTAAGGCATGAGATTCAGGGCATGAGTTTCAGGGCAGGAGATTCAGGGCATGAGATTCAGGGCATGAGTTTCAAGGCATTAGATTCAGGACATGAATTTCAGGGCATGAGATTTAGGGCATGAGTTTCAGGGCATTTGATTCAGGGCATGAGTTTCAGGGCAGTAGATTCAGGACACGAGTTTCAGGGCATGAGTTTCAGGGCATGTGATTCAGGGTAGGATTTTCAAAGCAGGAGATTCAGGGCAGGAGTTTCAGGGCATGAGATTCCGGGCTGTGGTTTCAGGGCTTGAGATTCAGGGCAGGTGTTTCAGGGCATGAGATTCAGGGCATGAGATTCCGGGCATTAGTTTCAGGGTAGGAGATTCAGGTCAGGAGTTTCAGGGCATGAGATTCAGGGCTTCAGTTTCAGGGCATGTGATTCAGGGATGTGGTTGCAGGGCTTGACATGTCGGGCTGCAGTTGGAGGGCAGGAGATTCAGGGCATGAGTTTCAGGACAGGAGGTTTAAGGCATGAGATTCAAGGCATGAGTTTCAGGGCGGGAGATTCAGGGCAGGAGTTTTAGGGCATGAGATTCAGCGCAGGAGTTTTAGGGCATGAGATTGAGGGCATGAGTTTCAGGGCAGGAGTTTCAGGGGAGGAGCTTCAGGTCACGAGATTCAGGCCATGATATTCAGGGCATGAGATTCAGGGCAGGAGATTCAGGGCATAAGATTCAGGGCATGAGTTTCAAGGCTTTAGATTCAGGACATGAATTTCAGGGCATGAGATTTAGGGCATGAGTTTCAGGGCATTTGATTCAGGGCATGAGTTTCAGGGCAGGAGGTTTAAGGCATGAGATTCAGGGCATGAGTTTCAGGGTAGGAGATTCAGGGCATTAGTTTCAGGGTAGGAGATTCAGGGCTGTAGGTTCAGGGCAGGAGATTCAGGGCTGGAGTTTCAGCGCATGAGATTCAGGACTCTAGTTGCAGGGCATGAGATTCAGGGCTGTGGTTTCAGGGCTGCAGTTGCAGGGCAGGAGATTCATGGCATGAGTTTCAGGGCAGGAGATTCAGGACATGAGTTTCAGGGCAGGAGATTCAGGGCATGAGATTCAGGGCATGTGTTTAAAGGCATGATATTCAGGGCATGAGTTTCAGGGCATGAGATTCAGGGCTGGAGTTTCAGGGCATGTGATTCAGGGCATGAGTGTCAGGGCAGGAGATTCAGGAGAGGAGTTTCAGGGCAGGAGATTCAGGAGAGGAGTTTCAGGGCAGGAGTTTCAGGGCATGTGATTCAGCGCATTAGTTTGGTGGCAGGTGATTCAGGGCAGGAGTTTCACGGCATGAAATTCAGAGCTGTGTTTTCAGGGCTTGAGATTCAGGGCAGGTGATTCAGGGCATGAGATTCAGGGCATCTGATTCAGGGCATTAGTTTCAGGGCAGGAAATTCAGGGCTGGAGTTTCAGGGCATGAGATTCCGGGCAAGAGAATCAGGGCAGGAGTTTCAGAGCAGTTGTTTCAGGGCAGGAGTTTCAGGGCTGCAGTTGCAGGGCAGGAGATTCAGGGCATGAGTTTCAGGGCAGGAGATTCAAGGCATGAGATTCAAGGCATGAGTTTCAGGGCAGGAGATTCAGGGCAGGAGTTTTAGGGCATGAGATTCAGGGCAGGAGTTTTAGGGCATGAGATTGAGGGCATGAGTTTCAGGGCAGGAGTTTCAGGGGAGGAGTTTCAGGGCATGAGATTCAGGCCATGATATTCAGGGCATGAGATTCAGGGCAGGAGATTCAGGGCATGAGATTCAGGACATGAGTTTCAGGGCAGGAGATTCAGGGCATGAGATTCAGGGCATGTGTTTAAAGGCATGATATTCAGGGCATGAGTTTCAGGGCATGAGATTTAGGGCTGGAGTTTCAGGGCATGTGATTCAGGGCATGAGTGTCAGGGCAGGAGATTCAGGAGAGGAGTTTCAGGGCAGGAGTTTCATGGCATGTGATTCAGCGCATTAGTTTCGTGGCTGGTGATTCAGGGCAGGAGTTTCACGGCATGAAATTCAGAGCTGTGTTTTCAGGGCTTGAGATTCAGGGCAGTTGATTTAGGGCATGAGATTCAGGGTATCTGATTCAGGGCATTAGTTTCAGGGCAGGAAATTCAGGGCTGGTGTTTCAGGGCATGAGATTCAGGGCAAGAGAATCAGGGCAGGAGTTTCAGAGCAGTTGTTTCAGGGCAGGAGTTTCAGGGCTGCAGTTGCAGGGCAGGAGATTCAGGGCATGAGTTTCAGGGCAGGAGATTCAAGGCATGAGATTCAAGGCATGAGTTTCAGGGCAGGAGTTTCAGGGGAGGAGCTTCAGGGCACGAGATTCAGGCCATGATATTCAGGGCATGAGATTCAGGGCAGGAGATTCAGGACATGAGATTCAGGGCATGAGTTTCAAGGCTTTAGATTCAGGACATGAATTTCAGGGCATGAGATTTAGGGCATGAGTTTCAGGGCATTTGATTCAGGGCATGAGTTTCAGGGTAGGAGGTTTAAGGCATGAGATTCAGGGCATGAGTTTCAGGGTAGGAGATTCAGGGCATTAGTTTCAGGGTAGGAGATTCAGGGCTGTAGGTTCAGGGCAGGAGATTCAAGGGCTGGAGTTTCAGCGCATGAGATTCAGGACTCTTAGTTGCAGGGCATGAGATTCAGGGCTGTGGTTTCAGGGCTTGACATTCAGGGCTGCAGTTGCAGGGCAGGAGATTCAGGGCAGGAGTTTCAGGGCATGAGATTCAGGGCTGTGGTTTCAGGGCTTGAGATTCAGGGCAGGTGTTTCAGGGCATGGGATTCAGGGCATGAGATTCAGGGCTTGTGGTTTCAGGGCTTGTCATTCAGGGCTGCAGTTTCAGGGCAGGAGATTCATGGCATGAGTTTCAGGGCAGGAGATTCAAGGCATGAGATTCAGGGCATGAGTTTCAGGGCAGGAGATTCAGGGCATGAGATTCAGGGCATGAGTATCAGGGCAGGAGTTTCAGGGGAGGAGATTAGGGCATGAGATTCAGGCCATGAGATTCAGGACATGAGTTTCAGGGCAGGAGATTCAGGGCATGAGATTCAGGGCATGTGTTTAAAGGCATGATATTCAGGGCATGAGTTTCAGGGCATGAGATTCAGGGCTGGAGTTTCAGGGCATGTGATTCAGGGCATGAGTGTCAGGGCAGGAGATTCAGGAGAGGAGTTTCAGGGCAGGAGTTTCAGGGCATGTGATTCAGCGCATTAATTTGGTGGCAGGTGATTCAGGGCAGGAGTTTCACGGCATGAAATTCAGAGCTGTGTTTTCAGGGCTTGAGATTCAGGTCAGGTGATTCAGGGCATGAGATTCAGGGCATCTGATTCAGGGCATTAGTTTCAGGGCAGGAAATTCAGGGCTGGAGTTTCAGGGCATGAGATTCAGGGGAAGAGAATCAGGGCAGGAGTTTCAGAGCAGTTGTTTCAGGGCAGGAGTTTCAGGGCTGCAGTTGCAGGGCAGGAGATTCAGGGCATGAGTTTCAGGGCAGGAGATTCAAGGCATGAGATTGAAGGCATGAGTTTCAGGGCAGGAGATTCAGGGCAGGAGTTTTAGGGCATGAGATTCAGGGCAGGAGTTTTAGGGCATGAGATTGAGGGCATGAGTTTCAGGGCAGGAGTTTCAGGGGAGGAGTTTCAGGGCATGAGATTCAGGCCATGATATTCAGGGCATGAGATTCAGGGCAGGAGATTCAGGGCATGAGATTCAGGACATGAGTTTTAGGGCAGGAGATTCAGGGCATGAGTTTCAGGGCATGTGTTTAAAGGCATGATATTCAGGGCATGAGTTTCAGGGCATGAGATTCAGGGCTGGAGTTTCAGGGCATGTGATTCAGGGCATAAGTGTCAGGGCAGGAGATTCAGGAGAAGAGTTTCAGGGCAGGAGTTTCAGGGCATGTGATTCAGCGCATTAGTTTCGTGGCAGGTGATTCAGGGCAGGAGTTTCACGGCATGAAATTCAGAGCTGTGTTTTCAGGGCATGAGATTCAGGGTATCTGATTCAGGGCATTAGTTTCAGGGCAGGAAATTCAGGGCTGGAGTTTCAGGGCATGAGATTCAGGGCAAGAGAATCAGGGCAGGAGTTTCAGAGTAGTTGTTTCAGGGCAGGAGTTTCAGGGCTGCAGTTGCAGGGCAGGAGATTCAGGGCATGAGTTTCAGGGCAGGAGATTCAAGGCATGAGATTCAAGGCATGAGTTTCAGGGCAGGAGATTCAGGGCAGGAGTTTTAGGGCATGAGATTCAGGGCAGGAGTTTTAGGGCATGAGATTGAGGGCATGAGTTTCAGGGCAGGAGTTTCAGGGGAGGAGTTTCAGGGCATGAGATTCAGGCCATGATATTCAGGGCATGAGATTCAGGGCAGGAGATTCAGGGCATGAGATTCAGGGCATGAGTTTCAGGGAGGAGTTTCAGGGCATGAGATTCAGGCCATGATATTCAGGGCATGCGATTCAGGGCAGGAGATTCAGTGCATGAGATTCAGGGCATTAGTTTCAGGGCAGGAGATTCAGGGCATTAGGTTCAGTGCATGAGATTCAGGGCTTCAGTTTCAGGGTATGGGATTCAGGGCTGTGGTTTCAGGGCAGGAGATTCAGGGCAGGAGTTTCAGGGCATGAGATTCAGGGCTGTGGTTTCAGGGCTTGAGATTCAGGGCAGGTGTTTCAGGGCATGGGATTCAGGGCATGAGATTCAGGGCTGTGGTTTCAGGGCTTGTCATTCAGGGCTGCAGTTTCAGGGCAGGAGATTCATGGCATGAGTTTCAGGGCAGGAGATTCAAGGCATGAGATTCAGGGCATGAGTATCAGGGCAGGAGTTTCAGGGGAGGAGTTTCAGGGGAGGCGTTTAGGGCATGAGATTCAGGACATGAGTTTCAGGGCAGGAGATTCAGGGCATGAGATTCAGGGCATGTGTTTAAAGGCATGATATTCAGAGCATGAGATTCAGGGGAGGAGTTTCAGGGCATGAGATTCAGGCCATGATATTCAGGGCAAGAGATTCAGGGCAGGAGATTCAGGGCATGAGATTCAGGGCATGAGTTTGAAGGCATTAGATTCAGGACATGAATTTCAGGGCATGAGATTTAGGGCATGAGATTGAGGGCATGAGTTTCAGGGCAGGAGTTACAGGGGAGGAGTTTCAGGGCATGAGATTCAGGCCATGATACTCAGGGCATGAGATTCAGGGCAGGAGATTCAGGGCATGAGATTTAGGGCATGAGTTTCAGGGCAGTTGATTCAGGGCATGAGTTTCAGGGCAGGAGATTCAGGACAGGAGTTTCAGGGCATGAGTTTCAGGGCATGTGATTCAGGGTAGGAGTTTCAAAGCAAAAGATTCAGGGCAGGAGTTTCAGGGCATGAGATTCAGGGCTGTGGTTTCAGGGCTTGAGATTCAGGGCAGGTGTTTCAGGGCATGAGATTCAGGGCATGAGATTCCGGGCATTATTTTCAGGGCAGGAGATTCAGGTCAGGAGTTTCAGGGCATGAGATTCAGGGCTTCAGTTTCAGGGCATGTGATTCAGGGCTGTGGTTTCAGGGCTTGACATTTCGGGCTGCGGTTGGAGGGCAGGAGATTCAGGGCATGAGTTTCAGGGCAGGAGGTTTAAGGCATGAGATTCAGGGCATGAGTTTCAGGGCAGGAGATTCAGGGCATGAGTTTCAGGGCAGGAGGTTTAAGGCATGAGATTCAGGGCATGAGTTTCAGGGCAGGAGATTCAGGGCATGAGTTTCAGGGCAGGAGGTTTAAGGCATGAGATTCAGGGCATGAGTTTCAGGGCAGGAGATTCAGGGCATGAGTTTCAGGGCAGGAGGTTTAAGGCATGAGATTCAGGGCATGAATTTCAGGGCATGAGATTCAGGGCAGGAGTTTTAGGGCATGAGATTGAGGGCATGAGTTTCAGGGCAGGAGTTTCAGGGGAGGAGTTTCAGGGTATGAGATTCAGGCCATGATATTCAGGGCATGAGATTCAGGGCAGGAGATTCAGGGCATGAGATTCAGGGCATGAGTTTCAAGGCATTAGATTCAGGACCTGAATTTCAGGGTATGAGATTTAGGGCATGATATTGAGGGCATGAGTTTCAGGGCAGGAGTTACAGGGGAGGAGTTTCAGGGCATGAGATTCAGGCCATGATATTCAGGGCATGAGATTCAGGGCAGGAGATTCAGGGCATGAGATTCAGGGCATGAGTTTCAAGGCATTAGATTCAGGACATGAATTTCAGGGCATGAGATTTAGGGCATGAGTTTCAGGGCATTTGATTCAGGGCATGAGTTTCAGGGCAGGAGATTCAGGAGAGGAGTTTCAGGGCATGAGTTTCAGGGCATGTGATTCAGGGTAGGAGTTTCAAAGCAGGAGATTCAGGGCAGGAGTTTCAGGGCATGAGATTCAGGGCTGTGGTTTCAGGGCTTGAGATTCAGGGCAGGTGTTTCAGGGCATGAGATTCAAGGCATGAGATTCCGGGCATTAGTTTCAGGGCAGGAGATTCAGGTCAGGAATTTCAGGGCATGAGATTCAGGGCTTCAGTTTCAGGGCATGTGATTCAGGGCTGTGGTTTCAGGGCTTGACATTTCGGGCTGCAGTTGGAGGGCAGGAGATTCAGGGCATGAGTTTCAGGGCAGGAGGTTTAAGGCATGAGATTCAGGGCATGAGTTTCAGGGCAGGAGATTCAGGGCATGAGATTCAGGACTCTAGTTGCAGGGCATGAGATTCAGGGCTGTGGTTTCAGGGCTGCAGTTGCAGGGCAGGAGATTCATGGCATGAGTTTCAGGGCAGGAGATTCAGGACATGAGTTTCAGGGCAGGAGATTCAGGGCATGAGATTCAGGGCATGTGTTTAAAGGCATGATATTCAGGGCATGAGTTTCAGGGCATGAGATTCAGGGCTGGAGTTTCAGGGCATGTGATTCAGGGCATGAGTGTCAGGGCAGGAGATTCAGGAGAGGAGTTTCAGGGCAGGAGATTCAGGAGAGGAGTTTCAGGGCAGGAGTTTCAGGGCATGTGATTCAGCGCATTAGTTTGGTGGCAGGTGATTCAGGGCAGGAGTTTCACGGCATGAAATTCAGAGCTGTGTTTTCAGGGCTTGAGATTCAGGGCAGGTGATTCAGGGCATGAGATTCAGGGCATCTGATTCAGGGCATTAGTTTCAGGGCAGGAAATTCAGGGCTGGAGTTTCAGGGCATGAGATTCAGGGCAAGAGAATCAGGGCAGGAGTTTCAGAGCAGTTGTTTCAGGGCAGGAGTTTCAGGGCTGCAGTTGCAGGGCAGGAGATTCAGGGCATGAGTTTCAGGGCAGGAGATTCAAGGCATGAGATTCAAGGCATGAGTTTCAGGGCAGGAGATTCAGGGCAGGAGTTTTAGGGCATGAGATTCAGGGCAGGAGTTTTAGGGCATGAGATTGAGGGCATGAGTTTCAGGGCAGGAGTTTCAGGGGAGGAGTTTCAGGGCATGAGATTCAGGCCATGATATTCAGGGCATGAGATTCAGGGCAGGAGATTCAGGGCATGAGATTCAGGACATGAGTTTCAGGGCAGGAGATTCAGGGCATGAGATTCAGGGCATGTGTTTAAAGGCATGATATTCAGGGCATGAGTTTCAGGGCATGAGATTTAGGGCTGGAGTTTCAGGGCATGTGATTCAGGGCATGAGTGTCAGGGCAGGAGATTCAGGAGAGGAGTTTCAGGGCAGGAGTTTCATGGCATGTGATTCAGCGCATTAGTTTCGTGGCTGGTGATTCAGGGCAGGAGTTTCACGGCATGAAATTCAGAGCTGTGTTTTCAGGGCTTGAGATTCAGGGCAGTTGATTTAGGGCATGAGATTCAGGGTATCTGATTCAGGGCATTAGTTTCAGGGCAGGAAATTCAGGGCTGGTGTTTCAGGGCATGAGATTCAGGGCAAGAGAATCAGGGCAGGAGTTTCAGAGCAGTTGTTTCAGGGCAGGAGTTTCAGGGCTGCAGTTGCAGGGCAGGAGATTCAGGGCATGAGTTTCAGGGCAGGAGATTCAAGGCATGAGATTCAAGGCATGAGTTTCAGGGCAGGAGTTTCAGGGGAGGAGCTTCAGGGCACGAGATTCAGGCCATGATATTCAGGGCATGAGATTCAGGGCAGGAGATTCAGGACATGAGATTCAGGGCATGAGTTTCAAGGCTTTAGATTCAGGACATGAATTTCAGGGCATGAGATTTAGGGCATGAGTTTCAGGGCATTTGATTCAGGGCATGAGTTTCAGGGTAGGAGGTTTAAGGCATGAGATTCAGGGCATGAGTTTCAGGGTAGGAGATTCAGGGCATTAGTTTCAGGGTAGGAGATTCAGGGCTGTAGGTTCAGGGCAGGAGATTCAGGGCTGGAGTTTCAGCGCATGAGATTCAGGACTCTTAGTTGCAGGGCATGAGATTCAGGGCTGTGGTTTCAGGGCTTGACATTCAGGGCTGCAGTTGCAGGGCAGGAGATTCAGGGCAGGAGTTTCAGGGCATGAGATTCAGGGCTGTGGTTTCAGGGCTTGAGATTCAGGGCAGGTGTTTCAGGGCATGGGATTCAGGGCATGAGATTCAGGGCTGTGGTTTCAGGGCTTGTCATTCAGGGCTGCAGTTTCAGGGCAGGAGATTCATGGCATGAGTTTCAGGGCAGGAGATTCAAGGCATGAGATTCAGGGCATGAGTTTCAGGGCAGGAGATTCAGGGCATGAGATTCAGGGCATGAGTATCAGGGCAGGAGTTTCAGGGGAGGAGATTAGGGCATGAGATTCAGGCCATGAGATTCAGGACATGAGTTTCAGGGCAGGAGATTCAGGGCATGAGATTCAGGGCATGTGTTTAAAGGCATGATATTCAGGGCATGAGTTTCAGGGCATGAGATTCAGGGCTGGAGTTTCAGGGCATGTGATTCAGGGCATGAGTGTCAGGGCAGGAGATTCAGGAGAGGAGTTTCAGGGCAGGAGTTTCAGGGCATGTGATTCAGCGCATTAATTTGGTGGCAGGTGATTCAGGGCAGGAGTTTCACGGCATGAAATTCAGAGCTGTGTTTTCAGGGCTTGAGATTCAGGTCAGGTGATTCAGGGCATGAGATTCAGGGCATCTGATTCAGGGCATTAGTTTCAGGGCAGGAAATTCAGGGCTGGAGTTTCAGGGCATGAGATTCAGGGCAAGAGAATCAGGGCAGGAGTTTCAGAGCAGTTGTTTCAGGGCAGGAGTTTCAGGGCTGCAGTTGCAGGGCAGGAGATTCAGGGCATGAGTTTCAGGGCAGGAGATTCAAGGCATGAGATTGAAGGCATGAGTTTCAGGGCAGGAGATTCAGGGCAGGAGTTTTAGGGCATGAGATTCAGGGCAGGAGTTTTAGGGCATGAGATTGAGGGCATGAGTTTCAGGGCAGGAGTTTCAGTGGAGGAGTTTCAGGGCATGAGATTCAGGCCATGATATTCAGGGCATGAGATTCAGGGCAGGAGATTCAGGGCATGAGATTCAGGACATGAGTTTTAGGGCAGGAGATTCAGGGCATGAGATTCAGGGCATGTGTTTAAAGGCATGATATTCAGGGCATGAGTTTCAGGGCATGAGATTCAGGGCTGGAGTTTCAGGGCATGTGATTCAGGGCATAAGTGTCAGGGCAGGAGATTCAGGAGAAGAGTTTCAGGGCAGGAGTTTCAGGGCATGTGATTCAGCGCATTAGTTTCGTGGCAGGTGATTCAGGGCAGGAGTTTCACGGCATGAAATTCAGAGCTGTGTTTTCAGGGCATGAGATTCAGGGTATCTGATTCAGGGCATTAGTTTCAGGGCAGGAAATTCAGGGCTGGAGTTTCAGGGCATGAGATTCAGGGCAAGAGAATCAGGGCAGGAGTTTCAGAGTAGTTGTTTCAGGGCAGGAGTTTCAGGGCTGCAGTTGCAGGGCAGGAGATTCAGGGCATGAGTTTCAGGGCAGGAGATTCAAGGCATGAGATTCAAGGCATGAGTTTCAGGGCAGGAGATTCAGGGCAGGAGTTTTAGGGCATGAGATTCAGGGCAGGAGTTTTAGGGCATGAGATTGAGGGCATGAGTTTCAGGGCAGGAGTTTCAGGGGAGGAGTTTCAGGGCATGAGATTCAGGCCATGATATTCAGGGCATGAGATTCAGGGCAGGAGATTCAGGGCATGAGATTCAGGGCATGAGTTTCAGGGGAGGAGTTTCAGGGCATGAGATTCAGGCCATGATATTCAGGGCATGCGATTCAGGGCAGGAGATTCAGTGCATGAGATTCAGGGCATTAGTTTCAGGGCAGGAGATTCAGGGCAGTAGGTTCAGTGCATGAGATTCAGGGCTTCAGTTTCAGGGTATGGGATTCAGGGCTGTGGTTTCAGGGCAGGAGATTCAGGGCAGGAGTTTCAGGGCATGAGATTCAGGGCTGTGGTTTCAGGGCTTGAGATTCAGGGCAGGTGTTTCAGGGCATGGGATTCAGGGCATGAGATTCAGGGCTGTGGTTTCAGGGCTTGTCATTCAGGGCTGCAGTTTCAGGGCAGGAGATTCATGGCATGAGTTTCAGGGCAGGAGATTCAAGGCATGAGATTCAGGGCATGAGTATCAGGGCAGGAGTTTCAGGGGAGGAGTTTCAGGGGAGGCGTTTAGGGCATGAGATTCAGGACATGAGTTTCAGGGCAGGAGATTCAGGGCATGAGATTCAGGGCATGTGTTTAAAGGCATGATATTCAGAGCATGAGATTCAGGGGAGGAGTTTCAGGGCATGAGATTCAGGCCATGATATTCAGGGCAAGAGATTCAGGGCAGGAGATTCAGGGCATGAGATTCAGGGCATGAGTTTGAAGGCATTAGATTCAGGACATGAATTTCAGGGCATGAGATTTAGGGCATGAGATTGAGGGCATGAGTTTCAGGGCAGGAGTTACAGGGGAGGAGTTTCAGGGCATGAGATTCAGGCCATGATACTCAGGGCATGAGATTCAGGGCAGGAGATTCAGGGCATGAGATTTAGGGCATGAGTTTCAGGGCAGTTGATTCAGGGCATGAGTTTCAGGGCAGGAGATTCAGGACAGGAGTTTCAGGGCATGAGTTTCAGGGCATGTGATTCAGGGTAGGAGTTTCAAAGCAAAAGATTCAGGGCAGGAGTTTCAGGGCATGAGATTCAGGGCTGTGGTTTCAGGGCTTGAGATTCAGGGCAGGTGTTTCAGGGCATGAGATTCAGGGCATGAGATTCCGGGCATTATTTTCAGGGCAGGAGATTCAGGTCAGGAGTTTCAGGGCATGAGATTCAGGGCTTCAGTTTCAGGGCATGTGATTCAGGGCTGTGGTTTCAGGGCTTGACATTTCGGGCTGCGGTTGGAGGGCAGGAGATTCAGGGCATGAGTTTCAGGGCAGGAGGTTTAAGGCATGAGATTCAGGGCATGAGTTTCAGGGCAGGAGATTCAGGGCATGAGTTTCAGGGCAGGAGGTTTAAGGCATGAGATTCAGGGCATGAGTTTCAGGGCAGGAGATTCAGGGCATGAGTTTCAGGGCAGGAGGTTTAAGGCATGAGATTCAGGGCATGAGTTTCAGGGCAGGAGATTCAGGGCATGAGTTTCAGGGCAGGAGGTTTAAGGCATGAGATTCAGGGCATGAATTTCAGGGCATGAGATTCAGGGCAGGAGTTTTAGGGCATGAGATTGAGGGCATGAGTTTCAGGGCAGGAGTTTCAGGGGAGGAGTTTCAGGGTATGAGATTCAGGCCATGATATTCAGGGCATGAGATTCAGGGCAGGAGATTCAGGGCATGAGATTCAGGGCATGAGTTTCAAGGCATTAGATTCAGGACCTGAATTTCAGGGTATGAGATTTAGGGCATGATATTGAGGGCATGAGTTTCAGGGCAGGAGTTACAGGGGAGGAGTTTCAGGGCATGAGATTCAGGCCATGATATTCAGGGCATGAGATTCAGGGCAGGAGATTCAGGGCATGAGATTCAGGGCATGAGTTTCAAGGCATTAGATTCAGGACATGAATTTCAGGGCATGAGATTTAGGGCATGAGTTTCAGGGCATTTGATTCAGGGCATGAGTTTCAGGGCAGGAGATTCAGGAGAGGAGTTTCAGGGCATGAGTTTCAGGGCATGTGATTCAGGGTAGGAGTTTCAAAGCAGGAGATTCAGGGCAGGAGTTTCAGGGCATGAGATTCAGGGCTGTGGTTTCAGGGCTTGAGATTCAGGGCAGGTGTTTCAGGGCATGAGATTCAAGGCATGAGATTCCGGGCATTAGTTTCAGGGCAGGAGATTCAGGTCAGGAATTTCAGGGCATGAGATTCAGGGCTTCAGTTTCAGGGCATGTGATTCAGGGCTGTGGTTTCAGGGCTTGACATTTCGGGCTGCAGTTGGAGGGCAGGAGATTCAGGGCATGAGTTTCAGGGCAGGAGGTTTAAGGCATGAGATTCAGGGCATGAGTTTCAGGGCAGGAGATTCAGGGCATGAGATTCAGGGCATGAGTTTCAAGGCATTAGATTCAGGACATGAATTTCAGGGCATGAGATTTAGGGCATGAGTTTCAGGGCATTTGATTCAGGGCATGAGTTTCAGGGCAGTAGATTCAGGACACGAGTTTCAGGGCATGAGTTTCAGGGCATGTGATTCAGGGTAGGAGTTTCAAAGCAGGAGATTCAGGGCAGGAGTTTCAGGGCATGAGATTCAGGGCTGTGGTTTCAGGGCTTGAGATTCAGGGCAGGTGTTTCAGGGCATGAGATTCAGGGCATGAGATTCCGGGCATTAGTTTCAGGGTAGGAGATTCAGGTCAGGAGTTTCAGGGCATGAGATTCAGGGCTTCAGTTTCAGGGCATGTGATTCAGGGATGTGGTTTCAGGGCTTGACATGTCGGGCTGCAGTTGGAGGGCAGGAGATTCAGGGCATGAGTTTCAGGACAGGAGGTTTAAGGCATGAGATTCAAGGCATGAGTTTCAGGGCGGGAGATTCAGGGCAGGAGTTTTAGGGCATGAGATTCAGCGCAGGAGTTTTAGGGCATGAGATTGAGGGCATGAGTTTCAGGGCAGGAGTTTCAGGGGAGGAGCTTCAGGTCACGAGATTCAGGCCATGATATTCAGGGCATGAGATTCAGGGCAGGAGATTCAGGGCATAAGATTCAGGGCATGAGTTTCAAGGCTTTAGATTCAGGACATGAATTTCAGGGCATGAGATTTAGGGCATGAGTTTCAGGGCATTTGATTCAGGGCATGAGTTTCAGGGCAGGAGGTTTAAGGCATGAGATTCAGGGCATGAGTTTCAGGGTAGGAGATTCAGGGCATTAGTTTCAGGGTAGGAGATTCAGGGCAGGAGATTCAGGTCTGGAGTTTCAGCGCATGAGATTCAGGACTCTAGTTGCAGGGCATGAGATTCAGGGCTGTGGTTTCAGGGCTGCAGTTGCAGGGCAGGAGATTCATGGCATGAGTTTCAGGGCAGGAGATTCAGGACATGAGTTTCAGGGCAGGAGATTCAGGGCATGAGATTCAGGGCATGTGTTTAAAGGCATGATATTCAGGGCATGAGTTTCAGGGCATGAGATTCAGGGCTGGAGTTTCAGGGCATGTGATTCAGGGCATGAGTGTCAGGGCAGGAGATTCAGGAGAGGAGTTTCAGGGCAGGAGATTCAGGAGAGGAGTTTCAGGGCAGGAGTTTCAGGGCATGTGATTCAGCGCATTAGTTTGGTGGCAGGTGATTCAGGGCAGGAGTTTCACGGCATGAAATTCAGAGCTGTGTTTTCAGGGCTTGAGATTCAGGGCAGGTGATTCAGGGCATGAGATTCAGGGCATCTGATTCAGGGCATTAGTTTCAGGGCAGGAAATTCAGGGCTGGAGTTTCAGGGCATGAGATTCCGGGCAAGAGAATCAGGGCAGGAGTTTCAGAGCAGTTGTTTCAGGGCAGGAGTTTCAGGGCTGCAGTTGCAGGGCAGGAGATTCAGGGCATGAGTTTCAGGGCAGGAGATTCAAGGCATGAGATTCAAGGCATGAGTTTCAGGGCAGGAGATTCAGGGCAGGAGTTTTAGGGCATGAGATTCAGGGCAGGAGTTTTAGGGCATGAGATTGAGGGCATGAGATTCAGGGCAGGAGTTTCAGGGGAGGAGTTTCAGGGCATGAGATTCAGGCCATGATATTCAGGGCATGAGATTCAGGGCAGGAGATTCAGGGCATGAGATTCAGGACATGAGTTTCAGGGCAGGAGATTCAGGGCATGAGATTCAGGGCATGTGTTTAAAGGCATGATATTCAGGGCATGAGTTTCAGGGCATGAGATTTAGGGCTGGAGTTTCAGGGCATGTGATTCAGGGCATGAGTGTCAGGGCAGGAGATTCAGGAGAGGAGTTTCAGGGCAGGAGTTTCATGGCATGTGATTCAGCGCATTAGTTTCGTGGCTGGTGATTCAGGGCAGGAGTTTCACGGCATGAAATTCAGAGCTGTGTTTTCAGGGCTTGAGATTCAGGGCAGGTGATTTAGGGCATGAGATTCAGGGTATCTGATTCAGGGCATTAGTTTCAGGGCAGGAAATTCAGGGCTGGTGTTTCAGGGCATGAGATTCAGGGCAAGAGAATCAGGGCAGGAGTTTCAGAGCAGTTGTTTCAGGGCAGGAGTTTCAGGGCTGCAGTTGCAGGGCAGGAGATTCAGGGCATGAGTTTCAGGGCAGGAGATTCAAGGCATGAGATTGAAGGCATGAGTTTCAGGGCAGGAGATTCAGGGCAGGAGTTTTAGGGCATGAGATTCAGGGCAGGAGTTTTAGGGCATGAGATTGAGGGCATGAGTTTCAGGGCAGGAGTTTCAGGGGAGGAGTTTCAGGGCATGAGATTCAGGCCATGATATTCAGGGCATGAGATTCAGGGCATGAGATTCAGGGCATGAGATTCAGGGCATGAGTTTCAGGGGAGGAGTTTCAGGGCATGAGATTCAGGCCATGATATTCAGGGCATGCGATTCAGGGCAGAAGATTCAGGGCATTAGTTTCAGGGCATTAGTTTCAGGGCAGGAGATTCAGGGCAGGAGTTTCAGGGCATGAGATTCAGGGCTTCAGT
Source organism: Mobula birostris (assembly GCF_030028105.1). NCBI lineage: Eukaryota > Metazoa > Chordata > Chondrichthyes > Myliobatiformes > Myliobatidae > Mobula > Mobula birostris. The sequence continues at coordinate 12,990 of NW_027276595.1, read as the reverse complement.
TTCAGGGTATGGGATTCAGGGCTGTGGTTTCAGGGCAGTTGATTCAGGGCAGGAGTTTCAGGGCATGAGATTCAGGGCTGTGGTTTCAGGGCTTGAGATTCAGGGCAGGTGTTTCAGGGTATGGGATTCAGGGCATGAGATTCCGGGCATTAGTTTCAGGGCAGGAGATTCAGCTCAGGTGTTTCAGGGCATGAGATTCAGGGCTTCAGTTTCAGGGCATGGGATTCAGGGCTGTGGTTTCAGGGCTTGACATTCCGGGCTGCAGTTGGAGGGCAGGAGATTCAGGGCATGAGTTTCAGGGCAGGAGGTTTAAGGCATGAGATTCAGGGCATGAGTTTCAGGGCAGGAGATTCAGGGCATTAGTTTCAGGGTAGGAGATTCAGGGCTGTAGGTTCAGGGCAGGAGATTCAGGTTTTGAGATTCAGGGCAGGAAATTCAGGGTGTGAGATTCAGTGCAGTAGTTTCTGGGCTTGAGATTCAGGGCAGGCGTTTCAGGGCATGAGATTCAGGGCATGAGATCAAAGGTATGAAATTCAGGGCATGAGTTTCAGGACAGGAGATTCAGGGCATCAGATCAAGGGCATAAAATTCAGGGCATGAGTTTCAGGACAGGAGATTCAGGGCATGTGATTCAGGGCATGAGTTTCAGGGCAGGAGATTCAGGACAGGAGTTTCAGGGCATGTGATTCAGGGAATTAGTTTTGTGGCAGGAGATTCAGGGCAGGAATTTCATGGCATGAAATTCAGAGCTGTGGTTTCAGGGCTTGAGATTCCGGACAGGTGTTTCAGGGCATGAGATTCAGGGCATCTGATTCAGGGCATTAGTTTCAGGGCAGGAGATTCAGGGCTGGAGTTTCAGGGTATGAGATTCAGGGCAAAAGTTTCAGGGCAGGAGTTTGAGGGCATGTTATTCAGGGCATGAGTTTCAGGGCAGGAGATTCAGGGCTGGAGTTTCAGGGAATGTGATTCAGGCCATGATATTCAGGGCATGAGATTCAGGGCAGGAGATTCAGGGCATGAGATTCAGGGCATGAGTTTCAGGGGACGAGTTTCAGGGCATGAGATTCAGGCCATGATATTCAGGGCATGAGATTCAGGGCAGGAGATTCAGGGCATGAGATTCAGGGCATTAGTTTCAGGGCAGGAGATTCAGGGCAGGAGTTTCAGGGCATGAGATTCAGGGCTTCAGTTTCAGGGTATGGGATTCAGGGCTGTGGTTTCAGGGCAGGAGATTCAGGGCAGGAGTTTCAGGGCATGAGATTCAGGGCTGTGGTTTCAGGGCTTGAGATTCAGGGCAGGTGTTTCAGGGCATGGGATTCAGGGCATGTGATTCCGGGCATTAGTTTCAGGGCAGGTGATTCAGGTCAGGAGTTTCAGGGCATGAGATTCAGGGCTTCAGTTTCAGGGCATGGGATTCAGGGCTGTGGTTTCAGGGCTTGACATTCCGGGCTGCAGTTGGAGGGCAGGAGATTTAGGGCATGAGTTTCAGGGCAGGAGGTTTAAGGCATGAGATTCAGGGCATGAGTTTCAGGGCAGGAGATTCAGGGCATTAGTTTCAGGGTAGGAGATTCAGGGCTGTAGGTTCAGGGCAGGAGATTCAGGGCAGGAAATTCAGGGTGTGAGATTCAGTGTAGTAGTTTCTGGGCTTGAGATTCAGGGCAGGCGTTTCAGGGCATGAGATTCAGGGCATGAGATCAAAGGTATGAAATTCAGGGCATGAGTTTGAGGACAGGAGATTCAGGGCAGGAGATTCAGGGCATGAGATTCAGGACTTCAGATTCAGGGCTGGAGTTTCAGGGCAAAAATTTCAGGGCATGAGTTTCAGGGCATTTGATTCAGGGCATGAGTTTCAGAACAGGAGGTTCAGGGCAGGAAGTTCAGGGCAGGACTTTCAGGGCATGTGATTCAGGGCATTAGTTTCAGGGTAGGAGATTCAGGGCTGCAGTTGCAGGTCATGAGATTCATGGCATGAGATTCAGGGCAGGAGATTCAGGGCAGGAGTTTTAGGGCATGAGATTCAGGGCATGAGTATCAGGGCAGGAGTTTCAGGGGAGGAGTTTAGGGCATGAGATTCAGGCCATGAGATTCAGGACATGAGTTTCAGGGCAGGAGATTCAGGGCATGAGATTCAGGGCATGAGTTTCAAGGCATGATATTCAGGGCATGAGTTTCAGGGCATGAGATTCAGGGCTGGAGTTTCAGGGCATGTGATTCAGGGCATGAGTTTCAGGGCAGGAAATTCAGGACAGGAGTTTCAGGGCATGTGATTCAGGGAATTAGTTTTGTGGCAGGAGATTCAGGGCAGGAGTTTCATGGCATGAAATTCAGAGCTGTGGTTTCAGGGCTTGAGATTCCGGACAGGTGTTTCAGGGCATGAGATTCAGGGCATTAGTTTCAGGGCAGGAGATTCAGGGCTGGAGTTTCAGGGCATGAGATTCAGGGCAAAAGTTTCAGGGCAGGAGTTTGAGGGCATGTTATTCAGGGCATGAGTTTCAGGGCAGGAGATTCAGGGCTGGAGTTTCAGGGAATGTGATTCAGGCCATGATATTCAGGGCATGAGATTCAGGGCAGGAGATTCAGGGCATGAGATTCAGGGCATGAGTTTCAGGGGAGGAGTTTCAGGGCATGAGATTCAGGCCATGATATTCAGGGCATGAGATTCAGGGCAGGAGATTCAGGGCATGAGATTCAGGGCATTAGTTTCAGGGCAGGAGATTCAGGGCAGGAGTTTCAGGGCATGAGATTCAGGGCTTCAGTTTCAGGGTATGGGATTCAGGGCTGTGGTTTCAGGGCAGGAGATTCAGGGCAGGAGTTTCAGGGCATGAGATTCAGGGCTGTGGTTTCAGGGTGTGAGATTCAGGGCAGGTGTTTCAGGGCATGGGATTCAGGGCATGTGATTCCGGGCATTAGTTTCAGGGCAGGAGATTCAGGTCAGGAGTTTCAGGGCATGAGATTCAGGGCTTCAGTTTCAGGGCATGGGATTCAGGGCTGTGGTTTCAGGGCTTGACATTCCGGGCTGCAGTTGGAGGGCAGGAGATTCAGGGCATGAGTTTCAGGGCAGGAGGTTTAAGGCATGAGATTCAGGGCATGAGTTTCAGGGCAGGAGATTCAGGGCATTAGTTTCAGGGTAGGAGATTCAGTGCTGTAGGTTCAGGGCAGGAGATTCAGGTTTTGAGATTCAGGGCAGGAAATTCAGGGTGTGAGATTCAGTGCAGTAGTTTCTGGGCTTGAGATTCAGGGCAGGCGTTTCAGGGCATGAGATTCAGGGCATGAGATCAAAGGTATGAAATTCAGGGCATGAGTTTCAGGACAGGAGATTCAGGGCATGAGATCAAGGGCATAAAATTCAGGGCATGAGTTTCAGGACAGGAGATTCAGGGCAGGAGATTCAGGGCATGAGATTCAGGACTTCAGATTCAGGGCTGGAGGTTCAGGGCAAAAACTTCAGGGCATGAGTTTCAGGGCATTTGATTCAGGGCATGAGTTTCAGAACAGGAGGTTCAGGGCAGGAAGTTCAGGGCAGGACTTTCAGGGCATGTGATTCAGGGCATTAGTGTCAGGGTAGGAGATTCAGGGCTGCAGTTGCAGGTCATGAGATTCATGGCATGAGTTTCAGGGCAGGAGATTCAGGGCAGGAGTTTTAGGGCATGAGATTCAGGGCATGAGTATCAGGGCAGGAGTTTCAGGGGAGGAGTTTAGGGCATGAGATTCAGGCCATGAGATTCAGGACATGAGTTTCAGGGCAGGAGATTCAGGGCATGAGATTCAGGGCATGAGTTTCAAGGCATGATATTCAGGGCATGAGTTTCAGGGCATGAGATTCAGGGCTGGAGTTTCAGGGCATGTGATTCAGGGCATGAGTTTCAGGGCAGGAGATTCAGGACAGGAGTTTCAGGGCATGTGATTCAGGGAATTAGTTTTGTGGCAGGAGATTCAGGGCAGGAGTTTCATGGCATGAAATTCAGAGCTGTGGTTTCAGGGCTTGAGATTCCGGACAGGTGTTTCAGGGCATGAGATTCAGGGCATCTGATTCAGGGCATTAGTTTCAGGGCAGGAGATTCAGGGCTGGAGTTTCAGGGCATGAGATTCAGGGCAAAAGTTTCAGGGCAGGAGTTTGAGGGCATGTTATTCAGGGCATGAGTTTCAGGTCAGGAGATTCAGGGCTGGAGTTTCAGGGCATGTGATTCAGAGCATGAGTTTCAGGGCAGAAGATTCAGGGCGGGAGTTTCAGGGCAGGAGTTTCAGGGCATGTGATTCACGGCATTAGTTTCAGGGCATGAAATTCAGGGCTGTGGTTTCAGGGTTTGACATTCCGTGCTGCAGTTGCAGGGCAGGCGATTCAGGGCATGAGTTTCAGGGCAGGAGATTCAAGTCATGAGATTCAGGACATGAGTTTCAGGGCAGGAGATTCTGGGCATTAGTTTGAGGGTAGGAGATTCAGGGCTGGAGTTTCAGGGCAGGGGATTCAGGGCAGGAGTTTCAGGGCATGAGATTCAGGGCATGAGATTCCGGGCATTAGTTTCAGGGCAGGAGATTCAGGTCAGGAGTTTCAGGGCATGAGATTCAGGGCTTCAGTTTCAGGGCATGTGATTCAGGGCTGTGGTTTCAGGGCTTGACATTCCGGGCTGCAGTTGGAGGACAGGAGATTCAGGGCATGAGTTTCAGGGCAGGAGGTTTAAGGCATGAGATTCAGGGCATGAGTTTTAGGGCAGGAGATTCAGGGCATGAGTTTCAGGGCAGGAGGTTTAAGGCATGAGATTCAGGGCATGAGTTTCAGGGCAGGAGATTCAGGGCATTAGTTTCAGGGTAGGAGATTCAGGGCTGTAGGTTCAGGGCAGGAGATTCAGGTTTTGAGATTCAGGGCAGGAAATTCAGGGTGTGAGATTCAGTGTAGTAGTTTCTGGGCTTGAGATTCAGGGCAGGCGTTTCAGGGCATGGGATTCAGGGCATGAGATCAAAGGTATGAAATTCAGGGCATGAGTTTCAGGGCAGGAGGTTTAAGGCATGAGATTCAGGGCATGAGTTTCAGGGCAGGAGATTCAGGGCATTAGTTTCAGGGTAGGAGATTCAGGGCTGTAGGTTCAGGGCAGGAGATTCAGGGCATGAGATTCAGGGCAGGAAATTCAGGGTGTGAGATTCAGTGCAGTAGTTTCTGGGCTTGAGATTCAGGGCAGGCGTTTCAGGGATGATATTCAGGGCATGAGATCAAAGGTATGAAATTCAGGGCATGAGTTTCAGGACAGGAGATTCAGGACAGGAGATTCAGGGCATGAGATCAAGGGCATAAAATTCAGGGCATGAGTTTCAGGACAGGAGATTCAGGACAAGAGATTCAGGGCAGGAGATTCAGGGCATGAGATTCAGGACTTCAGATTCAGGGCTGGAGTTTCAGGGCAAAAATTTCAGGGCATGAGTTTCAGGGCATTTGATTCAGGGCATGAGTTTCAGAACAGGAGGTTCAGGGCAGGAGGTTCAGGGCAGGACTTTCAGGGCATGTGATTCAGGGCATTAGTTTCAGGGTAGGAGATTCAGGGCTGCAGTTGCAGGTCATGAGATTCATGGCATGAGTTTCAGGGCAGGAGATTCAGGGCAGGAGTTTTAGGGCATGAGATTCAGGGCATGAGTATCAGGGCAGGAGTTTCAGGGGAGGAGTTTAGGGCATGAGATTCAGGCCATGAGATTCAGGACATGAGTTTCAGGGCAGGAGATTCAGGGCATGAGATTCAGGGGATGAGTTTCAAGGCATGATATTCAGGGCATGAGTTTCAGGGCATGAGATTCAGGGCTGGAGTTTCAGGGCATGTGATTCAGGGCATGAGTTTCAGGGCAGGAGATTCAGGACAGGAGTTTCAGGGCATGTGATTCAGGGAATTAGTTTTGTGGCAGGAGATTCAGGGCAGGAGTTTCATGGCATGAAATTCAGAGCTGTGGTTTCAGGGCAGGAGATTCAAGGCATGAGATTCAGGACGTGAGTTTCAGGGCAGGAGATTCTGGGCATTAGTTTCAGGGTAGGAGATTCAGGGCTGGAGTGTCAGGGCAGGAGATTCAGGGCAGGAGTTTCAGGGCATGAGATTCAGGGCATGAGATTCCGGGCATTAGTTTCAGGACAGGAGATTCAGGTCAGGAGTTTCAGGGCATGAGATTCAGGGCTTCAGTTTCAGGGCATGTGATTCAGGGCTGTGGTTTCAGGGCTTGACATTCCGGGCTGCAGTTGGAGGGCAGGAGATTCAGGGCATGAGTTTCAGGGCAGGAGGTTTAAGGCATGAGATTCAGGGCATGCGTTTCAGGGCAGGAGATTCAGGGCATGAGTTTCAGGGCAGGAGGTTTAAGGCATGAGATTCAGGGCATGAGTTTCAGGGCAGGAGATTCAGGGCATTAGTTTCAGCGTAGGAGATTCAGTGCTGTAGGTTCAGGGCAGGAGATTCAGGGCTGGAGTTTCAGGGCATGAGATTCAGGGCTCTAGTTGCAGGGCATGAGATTCAGGGCTGTGGTTTCAGGGCTTGTCATTCAGGGCTGCAGTTTCAGGGCAGGAGATTCATGGCATGAGTTTCAGGGCAGGAGATTCAAGGCATGAGATTCAGGGCATGAGTATCAGGGCAGGAGTTTCAGGGGAAGAGTTTCAGGGGAGGCGTTTAGGGCATGAGATTCAGGACATGAGTTTCAGGGCAGGAGATTCAGGGCATGAGATTCAGGGCATGTGTTTAAAGGCATGATATTCAGGGCATGAGTTTCAGGGCATGAGATTCAGGGCTGGAGTTTCAGGGCATGTGATTCAGGGCATGAGTTTCAGGGCAGGAGATTGAGGAGAGGAGTTTCAGGGCAGGAGTCTCAGGGCATGTGATTCAGCGCATTAGTTTCGTGGCTGGTGATTCAGGGCAGGAGTTTCACGGCATGAAATTCAGAGCTGTGGTTTCAGGGCTTGAGATTCAGGGCAGGTGTTTCAGGGCATGAGATTCAGGGCATCTGATTCAGGGCATTAGTTTCAGGGCAGGAGATTCAGGTCAGGAGTTTCAGGGCATGAGATTCAGGGCAGGAGTTTCAGGGCATGAGATTCAGGGCATGAGATTCCGGGCATTAGTTTCAGGGCAGGAGATTCAGGTCAGGAGTTTCAGGGCATGAGATTCAGGGCTTCAGTTTCAGGGCATGTGATTCAGGGCTGTGGTTTCAGGGCTTGACATTCCGGGCCGCAGTTGGAGGGCAGGAGATTCAGGGCATGAGTTTCAGGGCAGGAGATTCAGGGCATGAGTTTCGGGGCAGGAGGTTTAAGGCATGAGATTCAGGGCATGAGTTTCAGGGCAGGAGATTCAGGGCATTAGTTTCAGGCTAGGAGATTCAGGGCTGTAGGTTCAGGGCAGGAGATTCAGGGCTGGAGTTTGAGGGCATGAGATTCAGGGCTGTGGTTTCAGGGCTTGTCATTCAGGGCTGCAGTTTTAGGGCAGGAGATTCATGGCATGAGTTTCAGGGCAGGAGATTCAAGGCATGAGATTCAGGGCATGAGTATTAGGGCAGGAGGTTCAGGGGAGGAGTTTCAGGGGAGGCGTTTAGGGCATGAGATTCAGGACATGAGTTTCAGGGCAGGAGATTCAGGGCATGAGATTCAGGGCATGTGTTTAAAGGCATGATATTCAGGGCATGAGTTTCAGGGCATGAGATTCAGGGCTGGAGTTTCAGGGCATGTGATTCAGGGCATGAGTTTCAGGGCAGGAGATTCAGGAGAGGAGTTTCAGGGCAGGAGTTTCAGGGCATGTGATTCAGAGCATTAGTTTCGTGGCAGGAGATTCAGGGCAGGAGTTTAACGGCATGAAATTCAGAGCTGTGGTTTCAGGGCTTGAGATTCAGGGCAGGTGTTTCAGGGCATGAGATTCAGGGCATGAGTTTCAGGACAGGAGATTCAGGGCATGAGTTTCAGGACATGAGTTTCGGGGCATGAGTTTCAGGGCAGGAGTTTCAGGGCATGTGATTCAGGGCGTGAGTTTCAGGATATGAGATTCATGGCATGAGTTTCAGTGCAGGGGTTTCAGGGCATGAGATTCAGAGCATGAGTTTCAGGGTAGGTGATTCAGGGCAGGAGTTTCAGGACATGAGAATCAGGGCATGAGTTTCAGTGCAGGAACTTGAGGTCAGGAGATTCAGTGCACGAGTTTCAGAGCATGAGATTCAGGGCATGAGATTCAGGGCATGAGTTTCAGGGCAGGAGATTCAGGGCAGGTGTTTCACTGCAAGAGTTTCAGGGCATGAGATTCAGGGCATGAGATTCAGGGCATGAGATTTAGTACAGGAGATTCAGTGCATGAGTTTCAGTGCATGAGTTTCTGGGCAGGAGTTGTAGGGCATGTGATTCAGGGCATGAGTTTCAGTGCATGAGTTTCAGGGCAGGAGTTTCTGGGTATGTGATTTAGGGCATGAGTTTCAGGGCATGAGATTCAGGGCTTGAGTTTCAGGGCATGAGGTTCAGGGCATGAGTTTCAGATCATGAGATTCAGGGCATGAGTTTCAGTCCAGGAACTTGAGGGCATGAGATTCGGTGCACGAGTTTCAGAGCATGAGATTCAGGGCATGAAATTCAGGGCATGATTTTCAGGGCAGGAGATTCAGGGCAGGTGTTTCAGTGCAGGACTTTCAGGGCATGAGATTCAGGCATGAGTTTCAGGGCATGAGATTCAGGGCATGAGTTTCAGGGCATGAGATTCAGGGCAGGTATTTCAGGGAATGTAATTCAGGGCATGAATTTCTGGGCAGATGATTCAGGGCAGAAGTTTTAGGGCATGTAATTCAGGGCATGAATTTCAGTGCATGAGTTTCAGGGCAGGAGTTTCAGGGTATGTGATTTAGGGCATGAGTTTCAGTGCAGGAACTTGAGGGCATGAGATTCAGTGCACGAGTTTCAGAGCATGAGATTCAGGGCATGAGATTCAGGGCATGATTTTCAGGGCAGGAGATTCAGGGCAGGTGTTTCAGTGCAGGAGTTTCAGGGCATGAGATTCAGGGCATGAGATTCAGGGCATGAGTTTCAGGACAGGAGATTCAGGGCATGAGTTTCAGGGCATGAGTTTCAGGGCATGAGTTTCAGGGCAGGAGTTTCAGGGCATGTGATTCAGGGCGTGAGATTCAGGATATGAGATTCATGGCATGAGTTTCACTGCAGGAGTTTCAGGGCATGAGATTCAGGGCATGAGTTTCAGGGTAGGTGATTCAGGGCATTAGTTTCAGGACATGAGATTCAGGCCATGAGTTTCAGTGCATGAGTTTCAGGACAGGAGATTCAGGGCATGAGTTTCAGGGCATGAGTTTCAGGGCAGGAGTTTCAGGGCATGTGATTCAGGGCGTGAGTTTCAGGATATGAGATTCATGGCATGAGTTTCAGTGCAGGAGTTTCAGGGCATGAGATTCAGGGCATGAGTTTTAGGACAGGAGATTCAGGGCATGAGTTTTAGGGCATGAGTTTCAGTGCATGAGTTTCAGGGCAGGAGTTTCAGGGTATGTGATTTAGGGCATGAGTTTCAGGGCATGAGATTCAGGGCTTGAGTTTCAGGGCATGAGGTTCAGGACATGAGTTTCAGGTCATGAGATTCAGGGCATGAGTTTCAGTCCAGGAACTTGAGGGCATGAGATTCAGTGCATGAGTTTCAGAGCATGAGATTCAGGGCATGAGATTCAGTGCACGATTTTCAGGGCAGGAGATTCAGAGCAGGTGTTTCTGTGCAGGAGTTTCAGGGCATGAGATTCAGGGCATGAGTTTTAGGGCATGAGTTTCAGTGCATGAGTTTCAGGGCAGGAGTTTCAGGGTATGTGATTTAGGGCATGAGTTTCAGGGCATGAGATTCAGGGTAGGTGATTCAGGGCATTAGTTTCAGGACATGAGATTCAGGCCATGAGTTTCAGTGCATGAGTTTCAGGACAGGAGATTCAGGGCATGAGTTTCAGGGCATGAGTTTCAGGGCAGGAGTTTCAGGGCATGTGATTCAGGGCGTGAGTTTCAGGATATGAGATTCATGGCATGAGTTTCAGTGCAGGAGTTTCAGGGCATGAGATTCAGGGCATGAGTTTTAGGACAGGAGATTCAGGGCATGAGTTTTAGGGCATGAGTTTCAGTGCATGAGTTTCAGGGCAGGAGTTTCAGGGTATGTGATTTAGGGCATGAGTTTCAGGGCATGAGATTCAGGGCTTGAGTTTCAGGGCATGAGGTTCAGGACATGAGTTTCAGGTCATGAGATTCAGGGCATGAGTTTCAGTCCAGGAACTTGAGGGCATGAGATTCAGTGCATGAGTTTCAGAGCATGAGATTCAGGGCATGAGATTCAGTGCACGATTTTCAGGGCAGGAGATTCAGAGCAGGTGTTTCTGTGCAGGAGTTTCAGGGCATGAGATTCAGGGCATGAGATTCAGGGCATGAGTTTCAGGGCATGAGTTTCAGGGCAGGAGTTTCAGAGCATGTGATTCAGGGCGTGAGTTTCAGGATATGAGATTCATGGCATGAGTTTCAGTGCAGGAGTTTCAGGGCATGAGATTCAGGGCATGAGTTTTAGGACAGGAGATTCAGGGCATGAGTTTCAGGGCATGAGTTTCAGGGCAGGAGTTTCAGGGCAGGAGTTTTAGGGCATGAGTTTCAGTGCATGAGTTTCAGGGCAGGAGTTTCAGGGTATGTGATTTAGGGCATGAGTTTCAGGGCATGAGATTCAGGGCTTTAGTTTCAGGGCATGAGGTTCAGGGCATGAGGTTCAGGTCATGAGATTCAGGGCATGAGTTTCAGTCCAGGAACTTGAGGGCATGAGATTCAGTGCATGAGTTTCAGAGCATGAGATTCAGGGCATGAGATTCAGTGCATGATTTTCAGGGCAGGAGATTCAGAGCAGGTGTTTCAGTGCAGGAGTTTCAGGGCATGAGATTCAGGGCATGAGATTCAGGGCATGAGTTTCAGGGCATGAGTTTCAGGGCAGGAGTTTCAGAGCATGTGATTCAGGGCGTGAGTTTCAGGATATGAGATTCAGAGCATGTGATTCAGGGCGTGAGTTTCAGGATATGAGATTCATGGCATGAGTTTCAGTGCAGGAGTTTCAGGGCATGAGATTCAGGGCATGAGTTTCAGAGCATGAGTTTGAGGGCAGGAGTTTCAAGGCATGAGATTCAGGGCATGAGTTTCAGGGCAGGAGATTCAGGGCATTAGTTTCAGGGTAGGAGATTCAGTGCTGTAGGTTCAGGGCAGGAGATTCAGGTTTTGAGATTCAGGGCAGGAAATTCAGGGTGTGAGATTCAGTGCAGTAGTTTCTGGGCTTGAGATTCAGGGCAGGCGTTTCAGGGCATGAGATTCAGGGCATGAGATCAAAGGTATGAAATTCAGGGCATGAGTTTCAGGACAGGAGATTCAGGACAGGAGATTCAGGGCATGAGATCAAGGGCATAAAATTCAGGGCATGAGTTTCAGGACAGGAGATTCAGGGCAGGAGATTCAGGGCATGAGATTCAGGACTTCAGATTCAGGGCTGGAGGTTCAGGGCAAAAACTTCAGGGCATGAGTTTCAGGGCATTTGATTCAGGGCATGAGTTTCAGAACAGGAGGTTCAGGGCAGGAAGTTCAGGGCAGGACTTTCAGGGCATGTGATTCAGGGCATTAGTGTCAGGGTAGGAGATTCAGGGCTGCAGTTGCAGGTCATGAGATTCATGGCATGAGTTTCAGGGCAGGAGATTCAGGGCAGGAGTTTTAGGGCATGAGATTCAGGGCATGAGTATCAGGGCAGGAGTTTCAGGGGAGGAGTTTAGGGCATGAGATTCAGGCCATGAGATTCAGGACATGAGTTTCAGGGCAGGAGATTCAGGGCATGAGATTCAGGGCATGAGTTTCAAGGCATGATATTCAGGGCATGAGTTTCAGGGCATGAGATTCAGGGCTGGAGTTTCAGGGCATGTGATTCAGGGCATGAGTTTCAGGGCAGGAGATTCAGGACAGGAGTTTCAGGGCATGTGATTCAGGGAATTAGTTTTGTGGCAGGAGATTCAGGGCAGGAGTTTCATGGCATGAAATTCAGAGCTGTGGTTTCAGGGCTTGAGATTCCGGACAGGTGTTTCAGGGCATGAGATTCAGGGCATCTGATTCAGGGCATTAGTTTCAGGGCAGGAGATTCAGGGCTGGAGTTTCAGGGCATGAGATTCAGGGCAAAAGTTTCAGGGCAGGAGTTTGAGGGCATGTTATTCAGGGCATGAGTTTCAGGTCAGGAGATTCAGGGCTGGAGTTTCAGGGCATGTGATTCAGAGCATGAGTTTCAGGGCAGAAGATTCAGGGCGGGAGTTTCAGGGCAGGAGTTTCAGGGCATGTGATTCACGGCATTAGTTTCAGGGCATGAAATTCAGGGCTGTGGTTTCAGGGTTTGACATTCCGTGCTGCAGTTGCAGGGCAGGCGATTCAGGGCATGAGTTTCAGGGCAGGAGATTCAAGTCATGAGATTCAGGACATGAGTTTCAGGGCAGGAGATTCTGGGCATTAGTTTGAGGGTAGGAGATTCAGGGCTGGAGTTTCAGGGCAGGGGATTCAGGGCAGGAGTTTCAGGGCATGAGATTCAGGGCATGAGATTCCGGGCATTAGTTTCAGGGCAGGAGATTCAGGTCAGGAGTTTCAGGGCATGAGATTCAGGGCTTCAGTTTCAGGGCATGTGATTCAGGGCTGTGGTTTCAGGGCTTGACATTCCGGGCTGCAGTTGGAGGACAGGAGATTCAGGGCATGAGTTTCAGGGCAGGAGGTTTAAGGCATGAGATTCAGGGCATGAGTTTCAGGGCAGGAGATTCAGGGCATGAGTTTCAGGGCAGGAGGTTTAAGGCATGAGATTCAGGGCATGAGTTTCAGGGCAGGAGATTCAGGGCATTAGTTTCAGGGTAGGAGATTCAGGGCTGTAGGTTCAGGGCAGGAGATTCAGGTTTTGAGATTCAGGGCAGGAAATTCAGGGTGTGAGATTCAGTGTAGTAGTTTCTGGGCTTGAGATTCAGGGCAGGCGTTTCAGG